>NC_136794.1:41612689-41632689 GCF_951216825.1 Electrona antarctica | reverse complement strand
GAGCACACTCTGACACACCTGCAGGCCCACATGGCTCCATGGAGCACACTCTGACACACCTGCAGGCCCACGCTCCATGGAGCACACTCTGACACACCTGCAGGCCCACATGGCTCCATGGAGCACACTCTGACACACCTGCAGGCCCACATGGCTCCATGGAGGGCACACTCTGACACACCTGCAGGCCCACATGGCTCCATGGAGGGCACACTCTGACACACCTGCAGGCCCACATGGCTCCATGGAGGGCACACTCTGACACACCTGCAGGCCCACATGGCTCCATGGAGTGCACACTCTGACACACCTGCAGGCCCACATGGCTCCATGGAGGGCACACTCTGACACACCTGCAGGCCCACATGGCTCCATGCACTGCACTCTGACACACCTGCAGGCCCACATGGCTCCATGCACTGCACTCTGACACACCTGCAGGCCCACATGGCTCCATGGAGCGCACTGCACTCTGACACACCTGCAGGCCCACATGGCTCCATGGAGTGCACACTCTGACACACCTGCAGGCCCACATGGCTCCATGGAGCACACTCTGACACACCTGCAGGCCCACATGGCTCCATGGAGTGCACACTCTGACACACCTGCGTGCCACTCGGTGACGCGCTATGAGCTTGTAGATCTGCTATTTTTCAATCGCTAAATTATAACATAATGTTTAAAACACCAAAAGGGGTTCCCGCACAAAATGGGTTAACATTGTTTAACGTCGTTTAATGCAATCAGATATAGGACTTTTCTGTTTGGATGAATGGGCTGTCAAGGCCAAGAAAGTAGTTTTTTGTCATTCAGTGAAGGTGTTCCCGTATAACTTCCCGGGTATGATGTCACACGCATACCCTCTATAGTACTCACATTTTTTACTTTAAGTAAAAGTATCAATACTGCAATGCAATGTGGAACTACTCTTTTACAAGTAAAAATGCGGAATTAAAAATGTACTTGAATAAAAGTACTAAAGTATCGGCATCAAAATGTACTTAAAGTACAAAAAGTTAAGTAAACTACTCACATTGTGCAGAATGTCCCATTTCACGTTTTCAAATGTATAAAAAAATATTTTGAAAATAGCAGATCTACAAGCGCACAAATGCACAATGTGTGGAGATCGGCTATTTTTAATTGGTTGAGGAACCCACAACACCCACCCCATCCCTCCGTGCCCTCTATCAGTAGGCTATAACATATCACAAGTCTGTCTGTCTGTCTGTCTGTCTGTCTGTCTGTCTGTCTGTCTGTCTTTCTGTCTGTCTGTCAACCATCCCCGTGGATGTCCTCTGCACACGCACGCATGCACGCACACACACACACTCAGACACACACACACAGAGAGAGTGGTGCTCTCCAGTTTCAGTAATGTTGTCGGGGGTCTTCCAGTGGTCTGGTGGACTTCAGGCCCTGCATGGTCTGGTCATAACTCACTGCAGCTCCACTGTGCAGACAGCTCACTGGATGGATGGGACGATCAAACACCACACCCTGCTGACCTCTGGGGAGAGAGACACAGAGAGAGAGAGAGAGAGAGAGAGAGAGAGAGAGAGAGAGAGAGAGAGTTTGTTTATTGTGTGGAAGTGCTGCAGCGTGTATGGAGAAGTATTGTAAAAACTAAAGGGTTAGTAAACATCAGACTGTGTATTAACCTGTATGGAGAAGTATTGTAAAAACTAAAGGATTAGTAAACATCAGACTGTGTATTAACCTGTATGGAGAAGTATTGTAAAAACTAAAGGGTTATTGACCATCAGACTGTGTATTAACCTGTATGGAGAAGTATTGTAAAAACTAAAGGGTTAGTAAACATCAGACTGTGTATTAACCTGTATGGAGAAGTATTGTAAAAACTAAAGGGTTATTGACCATCAGACTGTGTATTAACCTGTATGGAGAAGTATTGTAAAAACTAAAGGGTTAGTAAACATCAGACTGTGTATTAACCTGTATGGAGAAGTATTGTAAAAACAAAAAATGTGTGAGCGGTTGTAACACAATATTATAATGATGTACTTCAGTACACACTAAACATACATACATTGTGTTGTCATTCTGCTGGAAACTGGGTCAGCCTTTACTAGCCAATGAAAGTTATTGTGCGTGCGTGTGTGTGTGTGCACGTGCAACTAGGGCAGAAACTAGAAATAGTGAGGAAAGGTGAGGACATATATAGGTTCAGGGTTAGAATTAGAATCAGAACATTATAATTACATCTTAGGGTAGAAAGCCAATGGACAATCTTCACAAGTACGGACAAAACTGTGTGTGTGTGTGTGTGTGTGTGTGTGTGTGTGTGTGTGTGTGTGTGTGTGTGTGTGTGTGTGTGTGTGTGTGTGTGTGTGTGTGTGTGTGTGTGCATGTGTGTGTGTGCGCATGTGTGTAACCAAACTCATATAAATATATCGTGTTTCGGGCGAGAGGATCTTTAACGTGTAACGACATTGTTCACAGCTTATCAGAAAGGTGACGTCTTGTCCGGGGATGTCCGCACTACAGAGACAAATCACCCTCGACCATGATGACACAGACAGATGGGCCCTGGGATGCGGGGGGGGGGGGGGGGGGGAGCGACAGAATGGAAAAGACTGCTCACCACCCCCAAACACCTCCTAGACTATATTTAGGGGTAAAGGAGAGGAGTGTGTACGTGGTAGAGGGAGGGAGAAGACAGAAGAGTCAATTCCGATTCATATTTCGGCGTGCGACGGCCCCGCGGGGTATCATTTATATAGGCTCGACTCGAGCCTATATAAATTATGCCCAGCGGGGCCGTCGCACAACTTCATTTTAGTTTGAGTTCTCAGGATGACTCAAGCCGCTCGAGTCATCCTGAGAACTCAAACTAAAATGAAGTTCAAAATTATTATTTTTTAACACTAGCATGTCTCAGAGGTCATTTTGACCGTTTTTTAGATTTTGAAGTTTATTATCTTTGCCCATGAAGCTTTCAGAAGGTTCCCCTTCCATGACCATCATCATCCATCACCTCATTCTATCATCTCAGACATTTTTGACATCCAAGACATTTTCTAAATATGAATTTAAGCACATGCTTAAATTCATATCACTGTCTGATTTTACTGCAGTCATGCTAGTGTTGTGAAGACAGCATTTTTTAGAAGGTGCTGGGGGGGTCAAAAAGAGTCCAAGAAGGCACTCTTCATGAAGTTATAAAGCTTCAATACTAGGCTAGTTCATAATAGAACCCTTAAAATCACACCAACATGATTCAGCCCACAACAGCCTTCATCAGGGCAAATTATAAATAAATGCCAGGTTGCATGTTTTTAACAATCCAAGCGGCGTATTATATTAAAGCTCTTTAACTTTATGTAGAGTGGCTCTTCTTTTTCTTTTTATTATTATGAAGTTAACCTTAATTTATTCCCCATCGTACCACGGAGTATACATTTTAGGGTATAGGGTTTAAAAGGAGCTGGGAGGAATGGGGGAATGCCTGAAATGTAAACTGAATGAAATGTAAGGACAAGATGGAAGCCACAGCTGCTTGGTTAACTTTGAACTTTGTCTCCGGTGACTGACGGGATGCTTGGAGGTCTGGGACGAATAAAGCAGTGGTTTTCAGCCAGTGGTCCGGGGACCACCAGTGGTCCAGGTGGTCCAGGTGGTCCCCAGTGGTCCGGGGACCACCAGTGGTCCAGGTGGTCCAGGTGGTCCCCAGTGGTCCGGGGACCACCAGTGGTCCAGGTGGTCCCCAGTGGTCCGGGGACCACTGGGGACCACCAGTGGTCCAGGTGGTCCAGTGGTCCGGGGACCACTGGGGACCACCAGTGGTCCAGGTGGTCCAGGTGGTCCCCAGTGGTCCGGGGACCACCTGGACCACCAGTGGTCCAGGTGGTCCAGTGGTCCGGGGACCACCAGTGGTCCAGGTGGTCCCCAGTGGTCCGGGGACCACCAGTGGTCCAGGTGGTCCAGTGGTCCGGGGACCACCAGTGGTCCAGGTGGTCCCCAGTGGTCCGGGGATCACCAGTGGTCCGGGGACCACCAGTGGTCCAGGGACCACCAGTGGTCCGGGGACCACCAGTGGTCCAGGTGGTCCAGTGGTCCGGGGACCACCAGTGGTCCAGGTGGTCCAGTGGTCCGGGGACCACCAGTGGTCCAGGTGGTCCCCAGTGGTCCGGGGACCACCAGTGGTCCGGGGACCACCAGTGGTCCAGGGACCACCAGTGGTCCGGGGACCACCAGTGGTCCGGGGACCACCAGTGGTCCAGGTGGTCCAGTGGTCCAGGTGGTCCAGTGGTCCGGGGACCACCAGTGGTCCAGGTGGTCCCCAGTGGTCCGGGGACCACCAGTGGTCCGGGGACCACCAGTGGTCCAGGGACCACCAGTGGTCCGGGGACCACCAGTGGTCCGGGGACCACCAGTGGTCCAGGTGGTCCAGTGGTCCAGGTGGTCCAGTGGTCCGGGGACCACCAGTGGTCCAGGTGGTCCCCAGTGGTCCGGGGACCACCAGTGGTCCAGGTGGTCCCCAGTGGTCCGGGGACCACCAGTGGTCCAGGTGGTCCCCAGTGGTCCGGGGACCACCAGTGGTCCAGGTGGTCCCCAGTGGTCCGGGGACCACCAGTGGTCCAGGTGGTCCCCAGTGGTCCGGGGACCACCAGTGGTCCGGGGACCACCAGTGGTCCAGGTGGTCCCCAGCTAAATGACGGAGAGTTGGTAAACCCTTATAGATCTTAATATAGACCCTTATAGACCCTGAAGAAGGCACTTTGTTTTGCCAAAACGTTCTCTCTTTCCTATTTTCAAGTAGTCTTGTTCCTGTAAGTTGAGTGGCTTTTTCTTCCAGTCATACTTTTATTTGACTATACATCCTAAAAACAAAACTACTTTCACTTATAGATTGGCGGCCAGTACGGTAATAATAAGTATAAATATAGGAACGAGTATGATGTATTGTCTATCACCAGTAATACGGTCCTATAAAAGAGAAGACATAGGAGTCTGGCGAGGCCGTCTACACTTGGAGTGCACTGGTTATAGAGCATATAGTGTAAAAAACAAGTGAATTGCACATGGCTTGGTATAGGACGTGTATTCATATTGAAATGGTTAGGCTATAAGGCTGCAGTAAGACAGGAGAGGGAGTGTGTTGTGGTGGTTAGGGTGAGTCAGCCATGGCTCTGGCCTGTATACTGCCATGCCAGTAACCACCATAAAGCACTATAGAAGTAGAAGTGCATGGTTTTCATATCATTATTTATTCTGCATGTGAACCACAGACCACCATTTGACAGATTTAGCCTCTCAGACCAAAAGACTACGAATATTTTGTTGCCGTTGCTTCAATTCCATGCTGTATTGATGGTGGTACCATATAGGAGATGCAATGCAGATATTAAACAATTCATAATTTAACTCTTGAGAGTGTAAAATAAAAGCAAATGGATATAAGTGTCCATTTGGAGTCCACTCTCCATCGTTTAGCTGCATGGGGACCACCTGGAACCCCCTCAAGGACCACTGGTTGAAAATCACTATATAGTGGAGTGGCCCTGGCCTGTACTGACCTGCCATGAAGCACTACTTCCATGGCTTTATACTCACTGGTTGGAAGAGAAGGACTCCGGTTTCTTTACTAAAGTAAAAGTAGAAACAATCCTGGTCTCTAAACTACCTCCCCCTGGCCAGCCGGGGCACCTGATGGAGGGGAAAGGAACTGGTCGGAATAACGTGTTCCTTCCGCGCGCTACGTCCGGCTGGGGAAACTCCCCCCTGTCAGGTGAAAAGAAGCAGCTTGGACTCCTCATGCATAGAAAGAAGCATGAGGTCAGTCCGCTGACCCCCCAGTGTAGTGCCCCGGATTACATTAGATAATTGACACTGGGTGAAAAAATGGGTTGCAAAATGTATTAACAATAGCAATACTCTCTACTCTGTTTCAAGTAAAAGTGCTGGATTCAGAATGTTACTTAGGAATCAACATTTGTATATAAAATATGGCTACTTAGGTACTGAAAGTAAAACTACTTATTATGTAGACTACACCATTTATTTTATTGTTTATTTATTTTATGTTTATACAGTATGTGGGTAAGTGTACTTAGTTACTTGTTTCTTTATTGCTTTTATACAACACCACTGCACTCATCATAAAAACGTTTTTTTTTTAAATATGGGTTGGCACGCACGCACGCACGCACGCACGCACGCACGCACGCACGCACGCACGCACGCCCTCCCTGAAGGGTTCTCTGGCTGTAACCTTTCACATTCAAACCTACTCCAACCAGCTCTGTCAGCCGGTTACTGGCAGCCACAGGTTGTATGAGTATACGTGTGTGTGTGTGTGTGTGTGTGTGTGTGTGTGTGTGTGCGCGTGTGTGTGTGTGTGTGTGTGCGCGTGCGCGCGCACATGCATGCGCAAGCGGGTGCGTGCGCATGTACATGAGTTGATTGATATTGGAGTGGAGAACTGGCGTTGTTTATATGTGAATGTCTGTCACTGTGTCACTGTGTTACTGCGTGTGTGCGTGGGTGTGTGCGGATGAGTGTGCGTGTGTGCGGATATGCGTGCATGTGTGTGTGTATGTGAAGGAACAGTATGTGGGTTAAATTGCGTGGCAGAGGTCAGAACATGGTAGATAGCTGTCGGTCTGTCTGTGGTTGTGCTGATTTCCTGTGACCTGATCGTGGTGCGTGCGTGCGTGCGTGCGTGCGTGCGTGCGTGCGTGCGTGCGTGCGTGCGTGCGTGCGTGCGTGCGTGGCTAGTGATTGATATATTTTCTGTTATGAACATAAATAGGCAGTGTCTGTCAGTGGTAGTGATTAAGCATTGTACCACAATCCTGGTCTCTAAACTGCCTCCCCCTGGCCAGCCTGATGGAGGGGAAAGGAACTGGTCTCTAAACTGCCTCCCCCTGGCCAGCCTGATGGAGGGGAAAGGAACTGGTCTCTAAACTGCCTCCCCCTGGCCAGCCTGATGGAGGGGAAAGGAACTGGTTGGAATAACGTGTTCCTTCCACGCGCTACGTACGGCCGGGGAAACTCTCCCCTGTCAGGTGAAAAGAAGCAGCTTGGACTCCTCATGCATAGAAGGAAGCATGAGGTCAGTCCGCTGTCCTCCCCATTAGATAATTGACACTGGGTGAAAAAATGGGTTGCAAAATCACGGGATAAAAAAAGCATTGTCACACAGAAAACCAACTACGCTGGTATTGGATTGAATAGGGGCTGCTCCATCGTCTTATTTCAATGAATCAACGTGAAGACATTCTAATTGACTTTAGAATCGACTAAATCGATTAGTCTGATTAAATGGTGCATTTATATAGCACCTTTATCGCGCTTTACAAAGATTGTGCATTACATTCACCCATTCACACATTCAAACACTGATGCCAAAGGAAACCATGTAAGGCACCAACCTGCTCATCGGGAGCAATTAGGGGTTCAGAGTCTTGCTCAAGGACACTTCGACACTAACTCTGGGGGAGCCCGGGTTTGAACTGGGAACCTTGCGGTTCCCGTCCGGTCACTCTACTTGGACTGAGCCATGCACTGCCGCCCACTTAGCCCTATTTTATATTTTGTAATTCTTTAGAATAGCCAATCCACAAGCTGTTTTTTTTTTGTTCTTTTATCTCCCAGATTCCCTCCCCAGTCAGAGTTCAGAGTTTTAATGCATGTAGAACTAGAAAAAGTGCCCTTCTGGGCACAGGTCTCCACCAGGAGGATAGGACTGTGTGAGATGTTTGGCAAAATGTTTAGGAGTAATATAAACATGTTTTTGAAGCATTTTGTTCCAAAAATGTGTTTTGCAAAAATCAACCTGTTGGTGGCGCTATAACAGGCCAATGTGAAAAGGGTGAGATATATTCCTCAGCCTAGTAAGAAAATGTGTGAAAGATTTCACGTAAATTGCATGCTGCGTTCATGATTTGAGGCTTTTGTTCAAAACGGGGCAATCTTGCAAACTGTGAAAGCCAATTATAGCCAATTAGGATGGAATATGAAATATCGGACAGATCCGACTTGAGCACATGACCATAGAGATACTGTGTAACGATTTGTGAGATTTTTGGACAGAATCTGGAGGAGTAATATCAAAAAATGTGTTTTACAAAAGTCGGCCTCCTGGTGGCGCTATAAAAGGCAGATGCGGAAAATGCAGGTCAAAGGTTTGTCCTTGTTCTCTAGGGAGTGTGCATGCAACGTATCACGCAGATCGGTGCAGTTTTAGGTAAACAATGTGAAAAGCTGCCTCATGGTGGCGCTATAACAGGCCGTTCTGGAAAATGTGGGGCAGAGGTTCATCGTTGGCATCCAGGAAGTGTGTGTGCAAAGTTTGGCATTGATCGGGCCAACGGTGCCGGAGATTAGCTGATAACGGACGGACGGAAGGACGGACGGACGGAAGGAAGGACGGACGGACGGACGGAGTGCAAAACATACTCTCTCCCCATGCCTTCGGCCTGGTGGAGACAATTATGTGCAGGGTGTAATTTACATACAAATGTGAGGGACTTCATTTATTTGACTTAATAAAAAAATAAAAAAGTTTATTTTAAACCAAAGATCCTCTCTCTCACACTCATGCCAGTGTGCCAGTGATTCAAAAATGACATTTTATTCCTTCATTAAAATAAGTAATGATTGGAGCAGACCTACTTAACCGATTTCAACCTGTTGTTTTGGCCACATGGAATGGGTGAAAAGTTAGAATAACTTTTATTAAATGTTTTTATTTTTTATTTTTTTAATAGCAGATCTACAAGCTCACAACGCATCGCAATTCAACACAGCGACAAGCTTTTGGAAATAGGGCTTAAGTGGTATAGCTTTCTTACACACACATATATATTGTTTCTTTTGCGTCACCCTTACCCCTTCCCCTCCATTTCCTCTCCTCCCGTGGGCAAGGCAAGCTTTCGTCAGGTTTAATTGACGTTTTCTTCCAACACAGACGATTGTTATGCGTGAGTCTGCATGTTTAAACACACACGACACATGCTCCGCAGAGTATGGAGGTCAAAGAGTTTGACACCCGTTATAAGCAAAACGTTCCGGTCTCGCGTTTTTCACTCAGCGTAGCGACGGAAGGTGTTGACGTGAAACTGTGCATTTCTCATTCTCAGTTGTGAAATTTTCCGGAACGTTGAAAGGTTTGCCAGTAACTACAAAAAGGGAATTATTCCACCAAAAATTAATGATAATAAATACGAGGTGCAACAGAAACACTGTGTAGGCGATTACTATTGTGAAGAATTTAAAGTTAGCACATAATAATCCATTACACTTCCACTTAATTGCATTTCCAACTTGAACTAAAACGAGAGCATTCATCTTCAGAGATGACGTTATTCCCACTCGTGTCTAGACTGGACGTTTTCATGATTAAGGGCGAAAAAAAGTACTTGAATGATTAGATGAAAATGACACATATGATGACTGAGGTCACAGTCATGTGACCTGCCGTTCATCGATGATGTCATTCTTCAGCCTGATCAGATCCCCATTGACATGCATTATAAGAATGGAAGTTAAATGTTTCAAAAAGGGATGATAAATATGTGAAATACATTAAATAAGACCCTTGGCTGTGGACAAGAAATGTGACGCTGATTAGTTACGGACGGACGGACGGACGGACGGACGGACGGACGGACGGACGGACGGACGGACGGACGGACGGACGGACGGACGGACGGACGGACAGACAGACAGACAGACAGACAGACAGACAGACAGACAGACAGACAGACAGACAGACAGACAGACAGACAGACAGACACGCCACTGTATAGCTCCTGCAGAGCCACGCCATAAAAATTGCATCCATCCCTGATGATGTCAAGTGATGTCACGTGCTCCATCCCTGATGATGTCACGTGATGTCACCCCGACCAACCAACGCACACACTGACATGAAATGCACGTAACAATTACATTGCACTGCTTTAGAATCTGCTGACAATTTACCCATTCCGTGCTTTTCTCGAGATATATCGTGTTATAAAGTCCATCTTATCCATCCACGAGAAACACGAGATTTGATTAAAAAACATTTCCTCTTGTTGTAGAACCAGCCTACATGTTAATCCAGATCTCACCTAGAGGGCTGGGTAGTAATGTGTTAAAATGACTGATTTAATGACTCAGAGTAGAGTCGCTGCATCCTCGCCCTGGAAAGGAGCCAGCTTAGGTGGTCGTGGTTCGGGCATCTGGTTAGAGTCGGGCATCTGGTCTCTGGATCGTCTCCCTATAGGGACTTGGGAGGTCCTGTCTGTCTGAAAGCATGCAAGGCACCAAACCTGTCTGTCTGCCTGTCTGACAGACAGAGTCTTGCTCAAGGACACTTTGACACTAACTCTGGGGGAGCCCACAGGGATTGAACTATAATGAACTGCATTTTTATAGCACTTTTCCAAGTGCTCAAAGCGCTTTACAATGGGCGGCGGACAGTCGACGCCAGCGTCCTCACTTCCCACATTCACACACCAATGGTGACAAGCTCACACCGACCAACTCATTGGAGGCAATGTGGGGTTCAGTGTCTTGACCACTTTAGCTTACGGGTTCAGTGTCTTGCCCATGGACACTTCGACATGTGGACAAGAGGAGCAGGGATTCGAACAGCCAACCCACGGCTCATTGGACGACCTGCTCTACCTCCTGAGCCACAGCCGCCCTACTGGGAACTTTGCTGTTCCCATCCGGCTGTTCTACCGGCCACTCTACCCCTTGAGCGTCCGTACGTCCGTCCGTCCGTCCGTCCGTCCGTCCGTCCGTGTGTGTGTGTGTGTGTGTGTGTGTGTGTGTGTGTGTGTAGGGAGTCAGTGTGCACGGCTGGACTCCAGATGTGCTGATGAGGGATGGTCTCACGTCTCGGGCCCTAGACGGACGCGTGGCTCTTCCGTCTAAGGACCGACACGCACCCTGACAGGAACCTGGCCGACACACACACAGATGTAGCCTGTTCTGTGTGACCAAGGAGGTCACATCAGATATCCCATCGGATAGTTGATTTCGATCATATCGTTGACTAAAACCACCATGAAAGAGGACGAGATCCAGTAGAACTAAAAGACGAGCCATTTTATGTTTGGTTGCGCGCTGAAAATGGCAGATCTACAAGCTCACAACGTTAAATAGTTGCGTTTTAAGGTAATCCAACAACTGTCACACACCAAACATACTGTGCGTGTGTGTGTGTGTGTGTGTGTGTGTGTGTGTGTGGGGGGGGGGGGCTGACAGGCCTGACAGCAGTCTGCAGTCTCCTGCCTCATTCAGACCAGTCCCATACGTTGCGTGACGTGACCCTCTTCCTGTCCCACATGACAGATCCAGGTAGCTCCGAGACCTCTGACCCCAGGAAGCTGCCGTTACACACTAACCCTCTGCTTACGGAGCGGTACCCCTCCATCCGCCCCCCCCTCCCCCCACTCGCCACCCGAGGGACACACAGGGCCGCGACGTTCCTCTAAGTTAAATAAATCACACTGACAGCACAGGATACACAGGCAGTGAGAGGGGGGAGGGGGGGGGGGGTGGCAGAGACAGGTAGAAAAAAGATGGAAGAAAGAAAGAAAGAAAGAAAGAAAGAAAGAAAGAAAGAAAGAAAGAAAGAAAAATCCTTCTCTTAGTGTACGCGGACGGCCGCACAGCTTACCTTCATGAATGCTAATGTTAGCTGGCACTGAAAGTATTAATACCTTTAGGGTGGAAAAAAATCACGGCACTATCTTTACATTATTTTGAGGACAATAAGTAATCACATAATAACAATGGCTGGTGAACTGTTTAAACAAGGCAACCATTTTTCATAGATTTTAATCTAAACATGATCGCAGTCAAAAACGCCGGGACAACGCTCCACACGTCCCAAACTCTTCTCCCTTCTGGCTCCAAAACTATGGAATGCACTTCCCATTGCAGTCAGAACTGCAGCCTCACTCCCAATCTTCCGCCGTAGTCTGAAAACCCACCTCTTCAGACTCCACCATGGCCCGTAGCACTTGCCCTAGCCTAGCCCCTTAGATAGCACATTATGTAGACTTAGATAGTATTTTAAACAGACTTATAGCTTGTTATGTAGACAGCTCTAGAATTGCACTTTATGTAGTCATAGCACTTTATAGTACACATGTATAATATATTATATAGTATAGTATGTATAGTTTACATAGATACTCCACTGTTACGTTCTTAGTTTACGCATGATTCATGATAACTACTTTTTATACATGTGATGTATGCCATGCTTTTTGTTTTTGCTTAATGTAAGTCGCTCTGGATTAAGAGCGTCTGCTAAATGCCTAAATTGTAAATTGTAAATTGCAGTCAAAAGCAATCTACAGTAGGCTACGAGTATACGGATGAGTGTGAACACGCGCTAAGTACAAAGTACATTTTCTCTGTCTGTCTGTCTGTCTGTCTGTCTGTCTGTCTGTCTTATTCTCTCTCCGTGTGTGTGTGTGTGTGTGTGTGTGTGTGTGTGTGTGTGTTTCAACCCCCTCCCCATCAAAAAGGTGGGCGTAGCACAGGTCTAGCGGAGGTTATATTTACCGCATGTAGACACGTGAAGGTCAGATGCGTAAAGCCCCTCATGATGACTTTCCCAAATGGCAACCCCACCCCCCGATCGCCTGAAAAGAGAGCGAGGGCATGTCATGTTGCACAATGCCCAGCCCCCCCCCCCCCCCCCACCCCCTACTCCTACAAAAAAGGGGGAGAAAAGCACTATAAGAGCAACTTTGGGAGGTGACAAAGAGTGAGACTTTGCTGACTCTGAGAAATTAAGTTGAATTCATACTCCATGCTGGTTTCAGGGTGTGGCTTGCACAAAAAAGAGCACATCTTCAAGTGAACACCATGTAGATCTGATTTCTTTTGGCAAGCCAACCTCCTTCTTACTACAGAGTATGTCGAGTCTTAAAAACACATTAAAACCGGTAAAGTATCTGTGTCATTTTTTATTTTAAGAGTTTTTATTTTAAGAGCTGGATGCAAATCCAGCATGACAGCGTGTCGCGGGTTCGAGTCCCGATCCCGACAAACTTTTATAGCAGATCTACAAGCTCACATGTGCTATTTTTAAGTTTTCTTTTTGTGTTTTAAAATGTTTTTTAACACAAATCTGGCAGAAAACCTTTTCAGATGGGGGATCTCCGCGGGGTTCTTGGCACGAAAAGGTTTGCGCTAATGATTTAGAAGGCATTAGAATCAGCCTCGGGTCTTAAAGGGCCACTTAACGCCTTTTGCCTTTTAATAATGATGTTTAGGAACAAGAAACACTTTCCCAGGGCAATTATGTGTGTAATATATATGTTTTTTATGACCAAAAAGTCACACCTCCACGCTGCCTCCCGCCTCTCCGCAAGGAGGGGCAGTGCACCAAAGCATTATGGTCATTGTAGGAATTCAGCAATCCAGTCAAACCCTATAGTCAAACACACAGACTTCATTATTTTTCTGGCCATATAGGGTGCACATTTCAAATTGTGCTACTGTTATCTACTACAAATGAGCATCGCGCCTGTCACAGACAGTCGTATACTGCTGCGCCGCTGTCTGCTTAAACGTTTGCTGCTGCATGTGCTCACCCTCCTCCACCCCAGCTACCACCTGTCGTTTTGGATCTGCTGTTTAGGTACGGGGGATTTGGAGTCCCTATGGTTGGGACTGAGTCATAAAGGGATGACGGAGACCCCCGCAGCCCCGCCTTCCACGTCCCGCGGATAATTCATGTTGAAGAGTTATTTTTCTCCCCTCCTTCATTGTCAGTCTGCCCCCCTCCCTCCCTCCCCTCCCACTAATTTAGAGGTGGTTCCTTGGGAGCGGCGGGCCCGGTATCGGGGTATGAATCATGGCAGTGCTCGGCGCTGGAGGACGTACGTATCGTACGTACGTGGCGTGTGAGTACCGCTGACCTCTCTCTGTGTGTGTGTAAACAGCACCTCAATAACCACCATGTTCACATGGAAATGCTGTTAACTCCACACCCCCACCCCTCCTCGATACTTCCAAATTCATTTCCATATGGTCTAGTCGGAACGGACAGAGACATTCCAGCCCAAATTGAACGTGTTGCGTTATAGCGAGCGTGCATACGTGCGTGCGTGCATGTGTGTGGGCGTGCGTGATACGTGTGTACAAAAAATGTCTGCGACGCACACCCTCAACCTCAACACATCTGCAGAGCTGTTGCTAAAATGGTTGTTGTTGGAGAACAGGTGCTGAAAGTAATGGTGCGCGTGCATCGTGCGTGCGTGCGTGCGTCGTGCGTGGCAGCGTGAGCGTCTACTTGTCAAGCCGGTGACAGTGTAGAGTCACCTGCCTCTGGCCTCGTTAAAGTTACAACGTGTCATTGTTCACGATCACCTGGCGCGGGGAGTGGGTGGTCCCGTCTGACCTCTGACCTCAGCCCCATCCAGGGTTCAAAGGTCAAAGGCGTATAAAGCCCGGACGGCATGCCGTCGCGGGTCACGTTTGACCTTGACCCTGGACGAGGACAGAGCGCCATGTATGACGTGTTCTCTCTCTCTCTCTCTGGACAGTGTGGAGTTCTGTGCTTGTTCCACTCCGTCAGCTCAAGGACCATTTGAAGTAACATTCTCTCTCTCTCGCTTTCAACTGTTGTCGCTTTCAAGGACAATTTGAAGTAACGCTGTTCTACCGACCCCCGTCCCTCACCTCCCTCCTCCCCCTCGCTGTCTCTCTCTCACTCGCAGAAAGGGGAGAAGTGGCCTTTTAACCCATTCAGGACGGGAACCCCTTTTGGTGTTTTAAGCATTATGTTATACTTTAGCTATTGAAAAATATTTTTGAAAAATCTTGAAAATGTGGCGCAAATCTTTGCATATTATATTCTTTCTGAGCGAACGTTTTTAACTCACATCTTTGCTTCCAGGTGGTCCCTGGAACAACATATTTTCAGAAGGGGGGGTCGGCGGTCAATTCCATATAACGTTTGGGGTCCTTGACATGAAATAGTTTGAGAACCACAGAAAACTGTCTGATTTAGAAGCCATTTAAGTAAATGTACTTAGTTACTTTCCAACAGGGGAATTGCGTGGTCATGCATGGAGGAAGGGGCCGGCGCATGGAGAGGGGAGAGAGAGAGAGAGACACACACTGAAAGCACACTTAGGCGTCTAGGAGGCGCGGCAATTTTCCGCTCAGAGCAGGAGTCTCTTCCTGGTTTTTAGACAGCTGGTGGATGTAAATGAAGCTCCACCCACACACCATAGACGCTTGCCCCGGGAAGGAAAATGAAGCTCGCGCACGGCTTCCATTTGCCGCGGCAAATGGAAGCCGTGCGCGAGCTTCATTTTCCATCCACCAGCTGTCGAAAAAACCAGGAAGAGACGAGTGGAAAATTGCCGCACCTCCTAGACGCCTAAGTGTGGACATATAGGGAGAGAGGCCGTCGTCAGTCCTCACGTCTGAAACACACCATGTCTGTTCCCATTTCCCACAGTCCTCTGTGACATCGCCCGGCAGCCCCGTCACACGGCCGAATAAAAGTGATGGAATGCGGAGGCTCCGCTTCGCGCTTCACTTCCTGCCCACGCCGCCCATCACACTAGAGCGCAGCCGCCCGACACCGACGTGCGGCCCGCCGCCTACGCACGCGTATGTGTGTGTGTGTGTGTGTGTGTGCACAAAAAAAACATGTACAGTACAGTACATACAATATGGCCTATAGTATACATGTGCACGCACGCATGCACGCACACGCACGCACGCAGACACACACACACACACACACACACACACACACACACACACACACACACACACAGCTGATGGCTTTAACATCTCAAGTCCGGCTCTTGGAGGGTTTTTACAGTCTTGGCCGCGCTGCAGGATCAGCTGTAATAGATACGGCAGAGCTCCGAAGGCGGCTGAGGCCGTGTGCGTGTGTGTGTGTGTGTGTGTGTGTGTGTGTGTGTGTCTCTGAGGCCGCTGCTGTCACAGGCAATCTCTCAGAGTCTCATTCTGTGCCTCAGTGCCTGAATCACATTTCATTACCGGTGGCTACAAATGTTGGCCGGGCTTAAGGATGCTGACACATCGCTGTAAATATTTCCTTTTTGTCTGCTGCTCTCGATCGGAGTGGGCCTCTCCATCCTCCTTAACCACTTAGGTTGAAGAGGAGCCCGGCCTGCTGGATATACGGCGCTGTGTGTGAGCATGGCGTTGTCACACCAACCCCACTGAGCAATATAGTCCTCTATTAGACGTCTGTCTAAAAATGAGGTTTTTTCAGCGATCTAAGCTTAGCCTAGATGTTGATTAGCAGTTTCTTTTCTTTTTTTTTTTTTCATGTTTTTTTTTTTGTGGCTTTCGCCTTTATTTTATATTTTTATGGAGGGACAGACAGTAGGCTGACAGGAAATGGGGAGAGAGATGGGGGAAGATATGCAGTAAAGGCCGCCGGGATCGGGAGTCGAACCCGCGGCACACTGCCAGACTGGATTACCAGCCAAGGTGCCTGGACCACTGAGCCATGGCCCAGTGATTAGCAGTTTTTTAAACGTCTATACTTGTCTCTATACGTTGAAACAACGTTGTTTCAACGTCTGATCTAAGCCTAGACCGCCAAAAAACTTTATTAGACGTCTATTAGACAAAGAAATGCTCAGTGGGACGTTAGTGATATAACAGCTAGTGCACAATATCGTCGCGATAATAGTTATTTTTGGAAATTTAGAAATAAACTCCCCTTTTTGGGGGGGAAATGAGAGGGGGGGTCTTTGAAAATGTTTGTGGTGATCGTAGAGTCTCACAGCTGTATAAAAGCGCCGCCTCACCCATCTCTCTTCAGAACTTTGTCTTGCAACTCTCCTTAACCTATAAATGCATTGATTGTGCGGGTATTTGCAAGAGGAGCGCATGGGGTGGCGTGGCGTGGATGATGACAAGCTGCACGCATGGCTCAGCTTCATAAAGATGGACACCTCTCATCAAGGCGTCCATCGTCGCTCTCACTCAGCACCGGGGGGGAGGAGGAGGTGCGTAAACAATGTCACAGTGACGGTCACAGCATCGCACCTTGGACAGATTCATATATCCCCCCCCACACCCCCACCCCACCCTACCCCAACACGGTGGCACCTCCTTGTGCATTTTAATTTGGAGGCTCCCGTGACCACATAATGTCCTGTCAAGCCAGTGTCGAGTGACCATTTCCTGCAGGTTCCTCTCTGTGGCTCTGACAGCATCATTCAGACCCCTAAAAAGCATCCAAAAGTCTGGCTTTCTTTGGCCCCTGGTCGTGGAACGACATGGCTGCAGTCCAGACTAAAATTGGCCTTGGAGAAGTTTCAAAAGGATAATCTTAGATGTACCGTCCATTGAGTCCAACACCTGCACATGTTCAGTTGTGTACTATAGCTTGTAAAGGCCTATATATTATTTAACCCATTTTGACCTGAGATCAGATTCTAAAAATGTATTCTAAAAGCCGTTTCTATGTCAGTCGTTATTTGATTTTTCAAAAATAGCAGACCTACAAGTTCATAGCGCGGCACTCAATAGCTAAAGCATAACATAATGCTAACACCAAAAGGGGTTAATTATCTGTGTATATTGTGTATTGGTTCTGTGCAAAGGTTAGTGTACCATTTTGGAGAGTTGTTGTAGGTACTTTGAGGTGTATCATGGATATAGTATTAGCTGTTCTGTAACTTTGACATGTACAGTGTGATGAATTGTAATTTTATTTCTGCCTCTTGGCCAGCGACCACTTGTAAAAGAGACCCTGTCTCCTCAATGTGTTATTACTGGTTAAATAAAGGTTAAATAAAAATAAATAAAAAGTAAAACCACTATAGGCTGAGCATTTCACCAGGAGGACAGATTGAGGGGTAAATATGGCTTGGCACATACATTATATATTACACACCCCTATACTCTATTCTGTTTTATCCTACTCCTGTTCTGTTGTTTTCTCTCTCTCTCTTCAGTATCAGATATAGTGCTTTATTTATTTACGCACACGCACACACACACACACACACACACACACACACACACACACACACACACACACACACACACACACACACACACACACACACACACACACGTCTTGTGAAACCTTATTGAACCTTTGATATGCCTCATTGGTTATGATTTACCAGTATGGTCATTTAACATTTTACTTTTCTACTTGTTGTTGTTGTTGTGGTTGGATATTGCCCACTTGACACAAATTGGGTCAACAATTCGAACCCATTAGGGTCCGTTTGGTTCCATTTGTACACTCTCCAAGTTAAATTAACATTGATTTTACAATATAAATTGGGCGTCCCAGAGAAAGAAATGCCATTAAATGGGGGGTAGACTAATGCATGTCAAACGGAGGGTCCTTGAAATTAAACAGGTTGAGAATCACTGCTAGAGCCGTAAAAATCTCCTCTTATGGGGGTCCCTGGCATATCCTTTCAAATGGGGGTCCGCGGGCTGATGAGTGTCAATTTGGGGGTCCTTGACATGAACAAGTTTGGGAACCACTGCCCTAATCCCGGCGTTTTACTGTATGCCCCCAAGAAGTGTCAAACGCCCTGCAGGATAGACACTTTTCACTGGGTGAAAAAATGGGTTACTATATATATATATATATATATATATATATATATATATATAATTATTATTATAAATTATTATTTAATTTTTTGGTAGGAAAAGAACATGGGATTCTTACTTGAGTCGTGGCCGATAAAAATTGGTCTGTGACCCACAAATGGGTGCCGACCCACTCTTTGGGAAACCGAGCATAAACACTGCATGTAAACACCTCCTATGTTTACGTAAAGTAAACTGTAAACTAAACTGAAGCATTTAGCCACGCCGTTATCGTAAATCATCCCGAGATGAACGCTCCATTCAAACAAACAGTGGTCTGTGTGTGCAGTGTGTCAGACAGAAGGGCCCGTGGGCCTTGTTCCCTTTCTTCTGCTTATCACACTTTCTGTTTATCCACTGTTTATCAGATGGTGTTTATATATACAGTACATACATATGGGTCACAATGGCTTTCAGAGCATTATCTGCGAGTCTATGGAGCACAGTGCACTCACCACCAACTCACATGGGATGGCTATCACACAGAGTAATCTCATACCAGGCATCCACACAACACGTCTGTGTGTGTGTGTGTGTGTGTGTGTGTGTGTGTGTGTGTGTGTGTGTGTGTGTGTGTGTATGTGTGTGTGTGTGTGTGTGTGTGTGTGTGTGTGTCTCTCTCTCTTCTCTCTCTCTCTCTCTCTCTCTCTCTCTTCTCTCTCTCTCTCTCGCACACGCACACACACACGCGGACACAGACATCCATAAATCTTGCACAGCTGCAGGCAACATGCACTCACCGGCATACAGGTACAATATGTACATAGACACTTTTCACACTTTTCACTTTCTTGCTCAAAGACACGCACGCGCGCTAGTACAGTACGTCGCTACCATACCTCATTCGTCTTCTCTAGGAGGCCATTTCACAGCAGCAGCTGCACGCCTGCACCATTTAGTACAAGCCAAACACTTATTTCACCACCGGGGCAGAAACATGTAAAGTACTGAATGCATTAACAGCTTCAGGTGTGAAGGCAAACGCAGTGGACGATGTAATGCTGCGCTCAGACGCAGTCTCTATTCATTCATTCATTCATTCACATTTAGTAAATGGTAAATGGTGCATTTATATAGCACCTTTATCTCTGAAGGCGCTTTACATGCATTCAGTACACATGCATTACATTCACCCATTCACACACACATTCATACACCGATTGCGGCGGAAGCCATGCAAGGTACCAACCAGCACATCGGGAGCAATTTGGGGTTCAGTGTCTTGCCCAAGGACACTTCGACATGTAGACAGGAGGAGGCGGGATTCGAACCGCCGAGCCAGGGATCATTGAACGACCTGCTCTACCTCCTGAGCCACAGTCACATTTGCAATTCAATTCAATTCAATGGAAGCCACGTGAAGATCTGATGTTAATTGTAACTTATATACAAAA
>NC_136794.1:41578827-41609989 GCF_951216825.1 Electrona antarctica | reverse complement strand
GTGTGGGGCACATGTATTTATATTGATATACTGCGTACAAATGCGTGTGTGTGCGCGCATGTGTGTGTGTGTGTGTGTGTGTGTGTGTGTGTGTGTCCAATAAAGCAGAGAAGGCAACTGCTCCAGGAACATATCTGCCTCAGTTCTTAACAGCTGGTCTGTCCAGTTGCCCTTTTCCTCACATGAAAGGGTCATTGCTGCTGAAGAGTGTGTGTGTGTGTGTGTGTGTGTGTGTGTGTGTGTGCGTGCGGCGTGCATGCGTGAGCGTGTGTACATGCATATACATACGTGTACAAGTGTGTGCGTGTGTGTGTGTGTGTGTGTGTGTGTAAAGACATGAAAGAGAAAGGCAGCAACAGGCATCACTAAGAAATATTCAGTGCCTCGTAAATCAGTGCTGCACTGGTGCATAACTTTAACAGACCCGTTTGTGTGCATCTGTGTGCGTTCTGTGTGCGTGCGTGTGTGTATGTGTGTGCGTGCGTGCGTGTGCGAGATAACGTGTGGGAAAGGCGTGTGATTCGTAACGTGAATGTGTGTGCGTGGTCATTTTCCCTCGCTGGAATGCGTCTATCTCAGCATGCAAGTATGCCTGCTGCGCGCGCACGGAGCTGCGGACCACTGTTATCGCCATAACATAGTGCGAGTGTTATAGTGTGCGTGTGTGCATGTGTGTGTGTGTGTGTGTGTGCTTATTGCTCAGCTGCCGTCAGCGAGCGTGCTGACGTGCACACAAAGACAAAGTCATATCCCGGTGGAGGTCAGTATGTTGCGGACGAGGCGCTCTGCGCCAGTGTTGATTTTGACAGCAAATTTAGATTTTAGTTTTTAGTCTCTTGAATAGTCTCTGCTATTTTCAGCATGCAACCGAGTGTAAAATGACTTGTGTCTTGTACTTGTCCACTAGTCCCTTCCTAACATTTTAGTCTAGTTTTTATTTGTTGACAAAAAATGTGCGGTGCCCGTGGGGCCTCTACAGCGGTGCCCGTTGGACACTGGCCTACTTGGAACGATGCAAGTTGGAAATGCATGCCCCACCCTATTATGTCTGTCTCCCTTTTATGCCCAAATATGGAGTCTATTTAGACGTCAGAATGATGTCAGAACTGGCCAGTTCCATATATGGAGCTTGGGTAGGGGCCCTGTCTATACTCCATAGAGGCAGAGCCCTTTTTGGGGTGGTTCTGGACAACCGTGGGTCCGAATGCGTGTGAAGTCGGTGGGGTTCTCGAGTTACGTGGATTACACACAGACAGACAGACAGACGTACAGAGACTATGTGCATTTATAGATAGATATTTAGTCATAGTTTTAGTCATCATAGCTCAGTTTTAGGTCAGTGAAAACACGTAGTCGTCATAGCATTAGATGATGAAATCAACACTGCTTTGCACACGTTCATATTCCCATTACGGACGGCGCGGCACATTTAGCAAGGAAGCAGAACTGTCTGTGAAAAATAATCACAGCGAGTAGAATGGATTAATTTGATACAATGCAGAAAAGAACTACACTCAATGACACTTGTTCTCCTTTATCGTCCTCCTATAACTTTTTTTATTTCATGAATCATACGGTAGCCTATTCTTTAATTTTCGAAGCTTTAACGTTTGTGTTTCATTACTTTTCACTTTTCTTTCTAATGCACTCATAGACTCTAATGGAAGCTTAATTTATAATCCGATCTAAGGTGTTGCTTGGCCAAAGAGAACCGATCTAGAAGCTATCAACACGTCACGTTGATGGTGCCACCTGGCCGGCGCTGTACGCGCCGTTTAAATTCGTCTTTAGACTTTTTTACGACACCTTTTTTTTCCCCTGTTCGTGTCATGACCTCGTTGGGCGGGATGGTTCCAGGAGGAACATTAAACCTCCTCCGTTTCAATTCACTTCAGCTGTGTGGGGAGGTTGTGTGTGCCGGGGAAGTGCTGCGGTCTCAATTACCCACACCCACCCCCCAAAAAACCCCACAGCTTTATTAACACTGGCACTGGCAGACCCCCGGGGCTGAGGCCATGTATGGTGCATGATGATGATGAGGGGGCCGAGGGCAGGAAGTAACTTGGAGGTGTGTGAAACTTTTGCTCTGAACTATAATTGTCCCTTCGCTCAGTCATCGCAGGTTTTTTTTTTAATGTTTTTTGTGGCTTCCACCTTTATTTTTTTATTTTTTTAATGGAGGGACAGACAGTAGGCTGACAGGAAATGGGGAGAGAGAATGGGGGGTGACATGCAGTAAAGGCCACAGCCCAGGACCGCTGAGCCACATGGCCAAGGTCACAGGTTCGTTTTTTTTTAAATGCTGCAACTCGCCGCCATCGAGGGAACAACACTTCCTGCACGCTCAGCAACTACCAACGCAGAGCACGATGTTGAAAATAACGCGCACATTTATTATTAGCACTATACTGTACGTCCACCCCCCCCCCCCCCCTGTCCATACTTTTATCCAAACCGATTCCGGCCACACTCGGCTATTAAACATGTTGCATGTCGTACCTGGGCACGTTAACTCGTTTCATACTTGACATTTAATTTCCTAAGCATAACAAAAGGGGGTTGGGGGGGGGGGGGGGCTATTGGGGGGGGGTGCTGACTTGTATTGCGAGCTCTCTCTTTACAGGCTGATATATCATCTGGTGTGAACTAGGTCATTGGTGGCTGTAGTGGTGGCGGAGCTGAAATGACAAAAAGACAAACACAGCTTTTAATTAGTGCACAACACATGAGGCAGAGGGGGGGGGTTAGGGGGGTGTGTGAATTTAACTCGGAGACCGAATGGTCCATTCAGTGCGTGCGTGTGTGTGTGCGATGTGCGTGCGTGTGTGTTTTACAGCAGTCGTTCCCAAACTGTTCCAGCCCGTGACCCAAAAGAGAACTTTTGATATCTCCCCGGGACCCAAACTTGTCAAAGTAGCAGATCTACACAAGCTCACAACGTGGCGAAAGATCGGCTTTCGCCACTATTCCATAATTTATGGAATTTATGTTCTTTTTATGTTTTTTTTTCATCGAATTCTTTTGAAAGATCAAGAAATTCTTGGAAAAAGTGTGTATTGTTTTGGATATTTTTTTATGTTTTGAAATGTATTCGTGACCCATAATAAAATGTGTCCGAAACCCAGTGTTTGGGAAGCAGTGTTTTAAGGTGCAGACATTGAATTTAAATATTCGCCTCGGTTCGTCCCGTATGTGCTGCGCCAGGTCGCAAGCTAAAAATGTCAGTATTATTTTTGAAACGTTTACAAATTTATTTTGTAACAGACCACATCACGACTAGTAAGAAAAAGACACATTTCCATCTATATGGCCAAACCTCAATGAACAAATACATTGTGATTAATGAGGTTTCATTCACAGAATGTGAAGAGAACACATTGAACAGATTATCACAGGTGAATAAATAAGTAAAAGTGGTTAATACTCTAATATACAATGTTCTATATATATAATATATAATGTTCTCTTCTCTTTTTATACTGATATCAGGCCATATAGTCAACTTGCCAGAATGTGAACCCACTCAACCCAGGCATGTTGAGTACATTAAAGTTTTATGTTAGTATGCAGGGTCCCCAGCATGTAGAAACTGCCGGATGCTAACTTGCATAATTATGTTGAGCAATTTTCATCATTGGCATAATATGTGACCAGACCATTAACCCAATCCAAGCCAAGGAACGACAGGTTACATTTTAAGCACTATATAACCCCCTGTGCCAGCATACAATAGAAACGCTGGCACCTTTCTATTGTAGTGTACTGACATGGATTGTGTTAAAGCACAAGATCAGATGAAAGAAGATCAAATAAATATGCCACCAATATGACAAGGATAAGGTGCACTTTATTGTTGTGCCCTTACAATAAGGTACTGTAAATGAACACCTGATGTGTTCATTTCAATGCCTTGCACTGGGATAAAAAAAAAAGCATTGTCATGTACAGTACAGTGCAAAATATGATCTGTTCACCCTCCCATGCGCCAATGTTGGCACCCATGCCTAAGGTTGCCTAGCCCTGAACACCTGCTGGTTGAACTAGCACTGGCCGAAGCCCATCAGCACAATATCACAATATTATCTCCTGTAGTGTGGCTATAATGGCTAAGTAGGGATTCCATTCTCGGAACATTTATTAGATCTTTGCATTGGCTATTCAAAAATAGCAGATATACAAGCTCACAGGCATCGCAGGAAGTGGTAGAATCAGGTCTTGATGGGTTAAATACAACCATTTTTTCCCCCCAATTTCACAACTTGTTGACCCACAACCTATACAGCCCTTACCAGGGCCCAGGAAATGATTCTCAGTTCATTTTCCTCAGACATTTCAGAAAGTATTTATTTAAAGACGTTTATGCCGCGGACAAAGCCAAAACACTTTTTTTGTTGTTTTTCTTCTATGTAATTATTTGTTTGGTCCAAAAATATTGTGTGTGTTGTCATGATTTGTCACGACTCGAGTTGGCTTCGTACAACGCTTAAAAGGTCTTTAAATAAATACTCTTTGAAATGTCTATGGGAAAAATGCATTGGGATTCATTTCCTGGGCCTGGTGTCGTCATGAAAGTGGGCGGGACTGCGACGCTCTATACAGCTATATGGAACCATATGGGGGTTGAGCAACCCCAATATACCGAGTGCACAATCATCCAGTCAGGACACTGGACTGGTCCTGTCTGGAGCCTGCAGGCAGCCTGTCACCACCTCACCTCTCTACAGACAAAACAACCCACCAAAGACCCAATCACCCAACACAAAGCCACCGGGGTCACCACCTCTGGCCCCTAATAGAGCCATGGGCTTACATGTTCCTCTCACACAAAGGGGGTCCGAGACCCAATTCCCTCCCACCTCCCTTTGACGGGACGTTGGTGCAAGTTCAATTTAAGCCATTTTAAGACGGTTTGAAGTTGAAAGACCAATAATGACACTGCGGCAAGGCGGCAGAACGTTAAGTCAGTGTCGCCCGGTGTGTGTGTGTGTGTGTGTGTGTGTGTGTGTGTGTGTGTGTGTGTGTGTGTGTGTGTGTGTGTGTGTGTGTGTGTGTGATGTATAGTTGGTGGTGGGCGGGTGTGGGTGGGGGGTGGAGGCTGGAGGAAGGGGAGTGGACTAACAGGAGACCTTGAGGAGGTCTTGTATCTGTAGGCCGTGATCCCTCACTTCCTCTGTGATGTCATCACCACAGGCCTCACTTCCTCTGTGATGTCATCACCACGGGCCAGAGGTGTAATTAATAAACGGCTACAAAGAGGCCTGTAGGGAACAGCCGGAAGTGTGCGACTTATGAGTTAATGTGAGAGCATGTGTGTGTGTGTGTGTGTGTGTGTGTGTGTGTGTGTGTGTGTGTGTGTGTGTGTGTGTGTGTGTGTGTATGTGTGTGTGTGTTTGTGTGTGTGTGTGTGTGTGTGCGTGCGTGCACGTGTGTTGGAGGGGGAGCACAAAAGGACCTGCACCGTGCACACACAGGCTGGGAGTGGCCTGGTGTTGTTTCCAGTCACAAGACTATCCTATCAGAATCTTTCACGTTATGGCCAATGGGATGCCGTAATGTACTTACCCTCACCCTAATATTATTATGTTCTCTTATTTTAACGTACCGTGTTTGGTCCAATTGTTTAGTCATGTTTCCCTGCTTAATCTGTTTACATGTCTGTTAAATGGTAAATGGTGCATTTTGCGCTTTACATATAGACTGTGCATTACATTCACCCATTCACACATGGCATGAGGAAACCATGCAAGGCACCAACCTGTTAGTTAGGTCAGCCTATACGTATTGTTACCGTCTAGTATCTACAGCTCTATGTTCGGTATACGTTCACAGTCACACTGTATAGGTTTTGTAGTTCTTTGTCAGCCTGTCTGTGTTGTCTTGTGTTGTAATCTACCCTGCAAGGTGTCCTGGGAATCCCTTCCCCGGGTGTGTTGACTGCGTTTGTGCCGCTATGTACACATTGACGTATACACAGTCCTCCTGGTGTCATTGTCAAGAGTAAAGTGTATGTTAAGTCTGGTGTTATCTCCGAATCCTATAGCCCTCAGCCTCCACCTGTCTTTCCAGTCACATAGCAGAGGTTTCCAGAGTTGTTAGGCTGTCAGCACACGGCTGTCACCTGCTATCCTGCAGATCAGGGCTGCACAATGTGGACACATTTTCATATCTCGGTATTTATGGCAAATATTGCGATATCGATACGATAGACAATATCACTGTTGAAATGTCAAAATGCGATACCGTTGCCTTTTTGCGATACAGATATTGCACATGTTTTTACCTCAATAAGGATATGATTATAAGGATATATTGTGCAGCCTTACTGCAGAATGCAGATGCTGTTTTGTCACCTGCTCCCTGCATTGAGGGGAGTTCCAGGAGTTCCAGGAGTTCCAGGTTCCAAAACAAATTTCCCTCGGGATCAATAAAGTATCTATCTATCTATCTATCTATATAATTTACAATTTACAATTTACAATTTAGGCATTTAGCAGACGCTCTTAATCCAGAGCGATTTACATTAAGCAATAACAAAAGCATGGCATACATCACATATATAAAAAGTAGTTATCATGAATCATGCGTATGTATGTACTATACATACTATACTATATAATATATTATACATGTGTACTATAAAGTGCTATGACTACATAAAGTGCAATTCTAGAGCTGTCTACGTAACAAACTATAAGTCTGTTTAAAATACTATCTACGTCTACATAATGTGCTATCTAAGGGGCTAGGCTAGGGCAAGTGCTACGGGCCATGGTGGAGTCTGAAGAGGTGGGTTTTCAGACTACGGCGGAAGATTGGGAGTGAGGCTGCAGTTCTGACTGTGATGGGAAGTGCATTCCATAGTTTTGGAGCCAGAAGGGAGAAGAGTTTGGGACGTGTGGAGCGTTGTCCCGGCGTTTTTAGTGAAGGTACCTCCAGCTTCCTTAAAAATATCTATATATTGGGGTCCCACGTCCTCTCATTCCATATACTTCTATCTATCTATCTATCTATATATTGGGGTCCCACGTCCTCTCATTCCATATACTTCTCAATGGATCTGCATCCATCTCAGAAATGGTTATTTTCACTCCCCTGCGACGGAAATCCATCATGGTGTCCGATAACTCGACCCCAAATGACACTTACTTTAAGTAGGCTATATAGACTTCTATCATCTCCACTGTTTTTTACTAGACTATACACCTGCCATGCATTCAGTTCTCTAGTGCAGTGGTTTCTACTAGACTATAAACATCTGCCATGCATTCAGTTCTCTAGTGCAGTGGTTTCTACTAGACTATAAACATCTGCCATGCAT
The DNA here is from genome assembly GCF_951216825.1 of Electrona antarctica. Taxonomy (NCBI): domain Eukaryota; kingdom Metazoa; phylum Chordata; class Actinopteri; order Myctophiformes; family Myctophidae; genus Electrona; species Electrona antarctica. Next base: position 41,602,671 of record NC_136794.1, on the reverse strand, counting down.
TCAGTTCTCTAGTGCAGTGGTTTCTACTAGACTATAAACATCTGCCATGCATTCAGTTCTCTAGTGCAGTGGTTTCTACTAGACTATAAACATCTGCCATGCATTCAGTTCTCTAGTGCAGTGGTTTCTACTAGACTATAAACATCTGCCATGCATTCAGTTCTCTAGTGCAGTGGTTTTTACTAGACTATAAACATCTGCCATGCATTCAGTTCTCTAGTGCAGTGGTTTTTACTAGACTATACATCTGCCATGCATTCAGTCCTCTAGTGCAGTGGTTTTTACTAGACTATAAACATCTGCCATGCATTCAGTTCTCTAGTGCAGTGGTTTTTACTAGACTATAAACATCTGCCATGCATTCAGTTCTCTAGTGCAGTGGTTTTCAACCCATTTCATATCAAGGCCTATTATTTATTTGGCATTTGATCCACAGACCGAGGGACAAATTAGCCATTGGGCCAGTGGGGCCGTGGCCCAGGGGCCCTTGGCTCTCAGGGGCCCTTCAGAGAAACTTGACTGCGCGGTAATAGATTTGACGCCCTGGAAAGGGCTCCTGGGGCCCTTCATTGGCCATTAATTTAGTTAAATTTAGGTCAAAAAGATGATAAAAACACGGAAAATCATGAAAATGTTGCACGCACGCGTGCTATGGGGGCCCTGCAAAACGTACCGGCCCAGGGGCCATCGTGGGGATTAATCCGTCCCTGCACAGACCAAATTTTATTCTGACCCCTCCACGAAAAGGCCTCGTTGTCCTGACCCCTTATCCATCATTTATACATTATAGATAATTAGTGTGGACTTAAACTGTTTTTCGTCTGTAATACTGAGATTTAGCCTCGCAGGCCCAAAACTCACAATTCAATGCTATTGGCAAACGTTGATCAAAATGACAATTCTTCTACATTCCCTAATTGTGGAGACTTCTTGTACATTAAGTAATGCAGAAATTTGCAGAAAAAAAACAATAATGTAACTCTTGAGAGCGTGACGATGAAACCAAACGGACCATTTCGTTTCATTTTACATTCTCAAGAGTTAAAGAATAAAGATCTATAAGGGTCCATTTGGTTACCAACTCTCCATCATTTAGCTGGTGACCACATGGAACCCCCTCAAGGACCACTGGTGGTCCACGGACCACCGTTTGAAAACCATTGCTCTAGTGAAGTGTTGCTGCCGATAGGCATACGTCAGTTCCAGGTGTACCCCTGGTGTACCTTAGGGATTTTGAGACAGCCAGACTATACAGATATAAAATAATACTAATAATACTAATACTAATACTAATACTAATACTAATACTAATACTAATACTAATACTAATACTAATAATAATGATGAAACTATTTTGTGCAAGTTTGAGTGTAAGTATGAAAGGGTTAAGTTATTAAAATGGTGCATTTTAAATGGTGCATTTTATATAGCGCCTTTTATGCAAGGCGCTTTACATAGATTGTGCATTACATTCACCCATTCACACACACATTCATACATCGATGGCAGCGGAAGCCATGCAAGGTACCGACCAGCACATCGGGAGCAATTTGGGGTTCAGTGTCTTGCCCAAGGACACTTCGACATGTAGCCAGGAGGAGCCGGGATTCGAACCGCCGACCCATGGATCATTGGACGACCTGCTCTACCTCCTGAGCCACAGCCGCCCCTAAAATAAAGATCTATAAGGGTCCATTTGGTTACCAACTCTCCATCATTTAGCTGGTGACCACCTGGAACCCAACCTCAAGGACCACTGGTGGTCCACGGACCACCGTTTGAAAACCATTGCTCCAGTGAAGTGCTTCTCAACTGGTGTGCTGCCGATAGGCATACTAGGCTGCACTGTAGACAGTTCCAGGTGTACCCCTGGGGTACCTTAGGGATAGGGATACTGCTGCACTGTAGACAGTTCCAGGTGTACCCCTGGTGTACCTTAGGGATACTGCTGCACTGTAGACAGTTCCAGGGGTACCCCTGGTGTACCTTAGGGATACTGCTGCACTGTAGACAGTTCCAGGTGTACCCCTGGTGTACCTTAGGGATACTGCTGCACTGTAGACAGTTCCAGGTGTACCCCTGGGGTACCTTAGGGATACTGCTGCACTGTAGACAGTTCCAGGTGTACCCCTGGTGTACCTTAGGGATACTGCTGCACTGTAGACAGTTCCAGGGGTACCCCTGGTGTACCTTAGGCATACTAGGCTGCACTGTAGACAGTTCCAGGTGTACCCCTGGGGTACCTTAGGGATAGGGATACTGCTGCACTGTAGACAGTTCCAGGGGTACCCCTGGTGTACCTTAGGGATACTGCTGCACTGTAGACAGTTCCAGGGGTACCCCTGGTGTACCTTAGGGATAGGGATACTGCTGCACTGTAGACAGTTCCAGGGGTACCCCTGGTGTACCTTAGGCATACTAGGCTGCACTGTAGACAGTTCCAGGTGTACCCCTGGTGTACCTTAGGCATACTAGGCTGCACTGTAGACAGTTCCAGGTGTACCCCTGGTGTACCTTAGGGATACTGCTGCACTGTAGACAGTTCCAGGGGTACCCCTGGTGTACCAAGGGATACTGCTGCACTGTAGACAGTTCCAGGTGTACCCCTGGGGTACCTTAGGCATACTGCTGCACTGTAGACAGTTCCAGGTGTACCCCTGGGGTACCTTAGGGATACTGCTGCACTGTAGACAGTTCCAGGTGTACCCCTGGTGTACCTTAGGCATACTGCTGCACTGTAGACAGTTCCAGGTGTACCCCTGGGGTACCTTAGGCATACTGCTGCACTGTAGACAGTTCCAGGTGTACCCCTGGGGTACCTTAGGGATACTGCTGCACTGTAGACAGTTCCAGGTGTACCCCTGGTGTACCTTAGGGATACTGCTGCACTGTAGACGGTTCCAGGTGTACCCCTGGTGTACCTTAGGCATACTGCTGCACTGTAGACAGTTCCAGGTGTACCCCTGGTGTACCTTAGGGATACTGCTGCACTGTAGACGGTTCCAGGTGTACCCCTGGTGTACCTTAGGCATACTGCTGCACTGTAGACAGTTCCAGGTGTACCCCTGGTGTACCTTAGGGATACTGCTGCACTGTAGACGGTTCCAGGTGTACCCCTGGTGTACCTTAGGCATACTGCTGCACTGTAGACAGTTCCAGGTGTACCCCTGGGGTACCTTAGGGATACTGCTGCACTGTAGACAGTTCCAGGTGTACCCCTGGTGTACCTTAGGGATACTGCTGCACTGTAGACGGTTCCAGGTGTACCCCTGGGGTACCTTAGGCATACTGCTGCACTGTAGACAGTTCCAGGTGTACCCCTGGGGTACCTTAGGCATACTGCTGCACTGTAGACAGTTCCAGGTGTACCCCTGGTGTACCTTAGGGATTTTGAGACAGCCAGACTATAGAGCGTCGCAGTCCCGCCCCCTACCATGGACCAGGAAATGATTCTCCGTTCATTTTCCTCATAGACATTTCAGAAAGTATTTATTTAAAGACGTTTACGCCGCGGACAAAGCCAACTCGAGTCGTGACAAATCATGACAACAAACACAATTTCTTGGGCCGAACAAATAATTAGAAAGAAGAAAAAAACGGCAGGTTACCTTTTTTGTTGTTTTTCTTCTTTGTAATTATTTGTTTGGTCCAAAATATTGTTTGTGTTGTCATGAGTTGTCACGACTCGAGTTGGCTTTGTCCGCAGCGTAACCGTCTTTAAATAAATACTTTTTGAAATGTCTATGGGAAAAATGCATTGGGATTCATTTCCTGGTCCATGGTAGGGGGCGGGACTGCGACGCTCTATACAGATATAAAATAATAATAATAATAATAATAATAATAATAATAATAATAATAATAATAATAATAATAATAATAATAACAACAATAACAATAACAATAATAATAATAATAATAATAATGATGTTTGAGTGTAAGTATGAAAGGGTTAAGTTATTACTCTTTTTATTTGGAGTTTTAAGAGTGATAACACAGGTTAAAAAGGCTATTTTGCACAGACATGAATACAAGTGTGCCATGAGACTTTTACCTGCCCTTTGGCGTGCCTTGGGCACACACAAGGTGGGAAACCCAGTGGTCTAATGATGGTAAACCCAAACAAACATTCATTCACTCACTGTCATTGTTCTCAACTTGACAACGGGGGAAGGAGGCCCCTCGGGGGCAGAAGGTCAGCGCAGTAGTGTCGACACTCTCTCATAGTCAACAATGCCGCCGCACTGTAATCATTTTATATTGCTCCTTCCACCTTCTATTGTGGCGGTATCAATTATGTGGCATAATGTTGTCATGAGTGTAAGACAGTAAGTTAAGTGCGGTAGGAAAGCTGAAATGGAGAGCAGCGCCCAGGGGACCTGATCCTATGCCAGCGAGGAGCCGCTTGGCTCTGCAGGCTATGATCCAAACCACTATATACTATTGAAGGGCACCGGCTATTGTGGCACGGAACCTTTGTGTCTGTGACACTATTAGTTTACTTGCCAGCCCCATTGTGCCAGCCCCATTGTGAACCCGGACATGTTGAGTACACCAAGGTTTTATGTTTAGTATGGGTCCCCAGCATGTAGAAACTGCCGGATGCTAACTTGCATATGTTGAGCAATTTTCATAATTGTCATAATATGTGACCATACCATTAACAACAACAAATATTCAAAATTTCATCATGCTTTATGTAGCATGTGACATGTCAAACTAGGGGGTTTTCATGATGCTGAATCCATTCCAAGCATTAGTTTTGCAAAAAAAAAACACTCATTGGGCTACAAACGGCCAATGCCGTCATCACAAATGAATGATGTCAGCACATTTGGGCAAGTGGGCATGGCCGTTTTAAGCCCAATGAGTGTTTTTTTGCAAAACTAATGCTTGGAATGGATTCAGCATCATGAAAACCCTGTAGTTTGACACATCACATGCTAGATAAAGCATGATGACATTTTGAATATTTTGCCTTCTATAGGTTGTTAATGGTACATGGTCACATATTATGCCAATTATGAAAATTGCTCAACATATGCAAGTTAGCATATGGCAGTTTCTACATGCTGGGGACCCATACTAAACATTTCTAACATAAAACGTTGGTGTACTCAACATGTCCGGGTTCACTTTTTGGCTACTAGGCTATATAGTCACGTGGGTACAAGCTTGTGTTTCTGGTTGACACATTGGCCTAATAAAACACTTCATTCTCATGCACACACGCACACGCACGCGCACACACACACGCACACGCATACACACACACCCTTCGCTGCCTTTAAGACATACTGATAATAATATACTGTATAACGCCAATACTAATAATAACCTTTATTACTGTAGCACCTTTATACTCATTCAGCTCAAATTGCTCAACAAGCAGCACTGGGACAGACACCATGATGCAAAAAATACTACAAAGGAATTAAGAACAGGATTATAAACATAGTGTATAGTGTGTATAAAATACGATCGATGTATGAATTTATGAAGGATTTACTGTACTGTATATGAACATACTGTATGCACTGAGAAAAAGAAAATAATTGTGATCATAACCAAATGGACCCTTATTGATCTTTAACTCTTGAGTGTAAAATTAACGCACGCTTACGGGTCCATTTGGTTTAATTATACGCTCTCAAGAGTTACATTATTGTTAAACATCTGTATTACTTAATTTACAAGAAGTCTACACAATTAGAGAATAGAATAATTGTTATGTTGACGTTTAATGTTTGCCAACAGCATTGAATTGTGGACAAAATCTTAGCCAACGATAACTAAATATTCTTCAGTTTTGGGTCTGAGGGGCTAAATGTCATCAAATGGTGGTCCGTGGATCAATTTCCAAATAAATAATGGACCTTGATATGAAAAAGGTTGGAAACCACTGATATACAAGTATAATGATACATTCTCCAAAAGCTAAACTGAATAAAAACATTAACGTGCTGGTCTGGGTGAGTTGTGACTTTGTGAGGGATGGTGGTGCTGACAAGATAAGGTGTGCATTTTGGGGGAGCTTAGGTTAAGCCCCATTAGGATGTCTGGGTTCTGTTCCAGAATGCAGGTTATAAAACAGATAGATTGTTAGACATTCAATGCCTCGTAAAATACTCACATAAAAACACACACACACACACCTGTGACCGCATGACATCAGCATTACACACACCTGTGACCGCATGACATCAGCATTACTGCACTTTGTGATTTGCTGAGTGGATGAGTTCCAAAAATAATAAAAATTACTATATAGCCATGTATGCATTGAACTTTACCTGCAAACCGGGCTGCAGGTTAACTTGATCTAAACCTGACCCTGCAGCAGAGTTTGGTCAGAGTATAACTCAAGGATAAATCCCCCCGCACCTCAGGCAATTAAAGGGTGCCCATTCGGCCCTCTTTGATTGTGTCTGCATAGAAACCCATAAATAGCAACAGTTATATTTGCTCAGGTCATGGTGGATGACACAGATAAAATATATAAGAAGATTATTATTAAACCATAACTGGTTTTGGAGATCCTGTTCTGCGTACCGCAACAATGTCAGATACTTTACTAGTGTAGTGTGCAACCATTGTGCCAAATCTAGTCCAAACCCTACCAAGTCTTACAAAGGCCAGCAAATCGACGTATACTGTACCACCAAATGGCCAATCTTTAACTAAACTAAAATGACAAAATTTGTTAAGTGAACTTAAAAAAATCCTTAACTTAAAAAAATAAATAAAAATAAAAATACATTGCATCAGAGGTCTTGGTGTGATCAAAGATAATGCAATGAGAATCAATATCAAACACATCACTGATAATGTCTGCCATTCATGGAAAATAGGGGGATTGCCCTTAAAGGTGGCCTTACACTAGCCGATAATCGGGCATTTTTGACGCTCGGGGGGTGCCCGACCGCTCAAAGCGCGATCGGGATCGGCCCGATCAACATCAAGAATGTTTGATATTTGCTCTGCCCCGCTCCGATTATCCTGTAGTGTGTGGTGCTATCAGATTTCAGATTGAAAGAAATCGGCTAGTGTAAGGCCACCTTTAGTCAGACCTCCCATTAGTACGACCTGTGCTGTGGGTTACAATTCACCCGTGCTGCGGGTTACAAATCACCCGTGCTGCGGGTTACAAATCACCCGTGCTGCGGGTTACAAATCACCCGTGCTACAGGTTACAAATCACCCGTGCTGAGGGTTACAAATCACCCGTGCTGCAGGTTACAAATCACCCGTGCTGCAGGTTACAAATCACCCGTGCTGCAGGTTACAAATCACCCGTGCTGCGGGTTACAAATCACCAGTGCTGTGGGTTACAAATCACCCGTGCTGTGGGTTACAAATCACCCGTGCTGAGGGTTACAAATCACCCGTGCTGTGGGTTACAAATCACCCGTGCTGAGGGTTACAAATCACCCGTGCTGCGGGTTACAAATCACCCGTGCTGCGGGTTACAAATCACCCGTGCTGCGGGTTACAAATCACCCGTGCTGCGGGTTACAAATCACCCGTGCTGCGGGTTACAAATCACCCGTGCTGCGGGTTACAAATCACCCGTGCTGCGGGTTACAAATCACCCGTGCTATCTAAGCCTAGCCCCTTAGATAGCACATTATGTAGACTTAGATAGTATTTTAAACAGACTTATAGCTTGTTATGTAGACAGCTCTAGAATTGCACTTTATGTAGTCATAGCACTTTATAGTACACATGTATAATATATTATATAGTATAGTATGTATAGTTTACATAGATACTCCACTGTTATGTTCTTAGTTTACGCATGATTCATGATAACTACTTTTTATACACGTGATGTATGCCATGCTTTTTGTTATTGCTTAATGTAAATCGCTCTGGATTAAGAGCGTCTGCTAAATGCCTAAATTGTAAATTGTAAATTGTGCTGCGGGTTACAAATCACCCGTGCTGCAAGTTACAAATCACCCGTGCTGCGGGTTACAAATCACCCGTGCTGCAAGTTACAAATCACCCGTGCTGCGGGTTACAAATCACCCGTGCTGCGGGTTACAAATCACCCGTGCTGCGGGTTACAAATCACCCGTGCTGCGGGTTACAAATCACCCATGCTGCGGGTTACAAATCACCCGTGCTGCGGGTTACAAATCACCCGTGCTGCGGGTTACAAATCACCCGTGCTGCGGGTTACAAATCACCCGTGCTGCGGGTTACAAATCACCCGTGCTGCATGTTAAAAATCACCCGTGCTGCAGGTTACAAATCACCCGTGCTGCAGGTTACAAATCACCCGTGCTGCGGGTTACAAATCACCCGTGCTGCTGGTTACAAATCACCCGTGCTGCGGGTTACAAATCACCCGTGCTGCGGGTTACAAATCACCCGTGCTGCAGGTTACAAATCACCCGTGCTGCAGGTTATAAATCACCCGTGCTGCAGGTTACAAATCACCCGTGCTGCAGGTTACAAATCACCCGTGCTGCAGGTTACAAATCACCCGTGCTGCAGGTTACAAATCACCCGTGCTGCAGGTTACAAATCACCCGTGCTGCAGGTTACAAATCACCTGTGCTGCAGGTTAAAAATCACCTGTGCTGCAGGTTACAAATCACCCATGCTGCAGGTTACAAATCACCCGTGCTGCGGGTTACAAATCACCCATGCTGCGGGTTACAAATCACCCGTGCTGCGGGTTACAAATCACCCGTGCTGCGGGTTACAAATCACCCGTGCTGCGGGTTACAAATCACCCGTGCTGCGGGTTACAAATCACCCGTGCTGCGGGTTACAAATCACCCATGCTGCGGGTTACAAATCACCCATGCTGCGGGTTACAAATCACCCGTGCTGCGGGTTACAAATCACCCGTGCTGCGGGTTACAAATCACCTGTGCTGCAGGTTACAAATCACCCGTGCTGCAGGTTACAAATCACCCGTGCTGCGGGTTACAAATCACCCATGCTGCGGGTTACAAATCACCCGTGCTGCGGGTTACAAATCACCCATGCTGCGGGTTACAAATCACCCGTGCTGCGGGTTACAAATCACCCGTGCTGCGGGTTACAAATCACCCGTGCTGCATGTTAAAAATCACCCGTGCTGCAGGTTACAAATCACCCGTGCTGCAGGTTACAAATCACCCGTGCTGCGGGTTACAAATCACCCGTGCTGCTGGTTACAAATCACCCGTGCTGCGGGTTACAAATCACCCGTGCTGCGGGTTACAAATCACCCGTGCTGCAGGTTACAAATCACCCGTGCTGCAGGTTACAAATCACCCGTGCTGCAGGTTACAAATCACCCGTGCTGCAGGTTACAAATCACCTGTGCTGCAGGTTAAAAATCACCTGTGCTGCAGGTTACAAATCACCCATGCTGCAGGTTACAAATCACCCGTGCTGCGGGTTACAAATCACCCATGCTGCGGGTTACAAATCACCCGTGCTGCGGGTTACAAATCACCCATGCTGCGGGTTACAAATCACCCGTGCTGCGGGTTACAAATCACCCGTGCTGCGGGTTACAAATCACCCGTGCTGCGGGTTACAAATCACCCATGCTGCGGGTTACAAATCACCCGTGCTGCGGGTTACAAATCACCCGTGCTGCGGGTTACAAATCACCCGTGCTGCGGGTTACAAATCACCTGTGCTGCGGGTTACAAATCACCCGTGCTGCGGGTTAAAAATCACCCGTGCTGCGGGTTACAAATCACCCGTGCTGCGGGTTACAAATCACCCGTGCTGCGGGTTACAATTCACCCGTGCTGCGGGTTACAAATCACCCGTGCTGCGGGTTACAAATCACCCGTGCTGCGGGTTACAAATCACCCGTGCTGCGGGTTACAAATCACCCGTGCTGCGGGTTACAAATCACCCGTGCTGCGGGTTACAAATCACCCGTGCTGCGGGTTACAAATCACCCGTGCTGCGGGTTACAAATCACCCGTGCTGCGGGTTACAAATCACCCGTGCTGCGGGTTACAAATCACCCGTGCTGCGGGTTACAAATCACCCGTGCTGCGGGTTACAAATCACCCGTGCTGCGGGTTACAAATCACCCGTGCTGCGGGTTACAAATCACCCGTGCTGCGGGTTACAAATCACCCGTGCTGCGGGTTACAAATCACCCGTGCTGCGGGTTACAAATCACCCGTGCTGCGGGTTACAAATCACCCGTGCTGCGGGTTACAAATCACCCGTGCTGCGGGTTACAAATCACCCGTGCTGCGGGTTACAATTCACCCGTGCTGAGGGTTACAAATCACCCGTGCTGCGGGTTACAATTCACCCGTGCTGCGGGTTACAAATCCCCCGTGCTGCGGGTTACAAATCCCCCGTGCTGCAGGTTACAAATCACCCGTGCTGCGGGTTACAAATCACCCGTGCTGCGGGTTACAAATCACCCGTGCTGCGGGTTACAAATCACCCGTGCTGCGGGTTACAAATCACCCGTGCTGCGGTTTACAATTCACCCGTGCTGAGGGTTACAAATCACCCGTGCTGCGGGTTACAATTCACCCGTGCTGCGGGTTACAAATCACCCGTGCTGCGGGTTACAAATCCCCCGTGCTGCAGGTTACAAATCACCCGTGCTGCAGGTTACAAATCACCCGTGCTGCAGGTTACAAATCACCCGTGCTGCAGGTTACAAATCACCCGTGCTGCAGGTTACAAATCACCCGTGGCTTCCTGTGAGGTTAGGGTTAGGTTAGGGTTTGGGATAGTGTTAGTAATGGTTTGACTAAAGGGAGGTCTAACCAATGACACGCTACCGAAAATATGTCACCGGTATCGCCAGTGACGGGACGGGGACTATACACACTAGGTACTATAGCTAATAACTAACTAATATATGTCACATTTAAACAGGGTTGACAACATCATTATTGTCATGTGACACTAGTGGCATATAGATCACCTTCCTACTAATAGTCTTTAAGTGAACTCTAGTGCACAAAGGACGTACATGATTCATGGCCTACTTTCGAGAAATGGGCCAAGATGAAGTGAAATATTTTAAGCAGAGAGAGTGGTCATATTACCCAGAGGGGAACTTGACCTTTCTGAACACAACAACATAGCAACAAACAATGAACGTAAACAGTAGCACAAGTACAAAGGATTTGGGTACTGTATAGGTGGGAATGGAACCGACAACCCTGCCAGTGCTCTCTATTATTTGTGCCTTGCATGGAATCCCTGGCACTAAAATGGACCGTAATGTTAAATGACATGCCATTTTGAAGAGGTCTGTCCGTCCGTCCCTCCGTCTATCTGGAACTAATCTATAGCAAACTGCTGATTACTGATTACGTTACAATGGAAGTCAATCAGGCTGAAACTTGCCCACATTTGGAGTCACTATAGAGGGCTCAGGACGCTACATGCTGCCCTCACACCTACGCTACGCAGATCCAGACCGATATGTTGGGGGCTTTATTAGAGTACCTGTAGTAGCCGTCTGTCTGTGTCCCTTTTGTGAAAAAAGAGAGAACGGACGTGCACGTTGTGACGTTCCCAACCCAAGTTTGGTCTGAGAGCGACGGACAGTACATAGAACAGTGGTTTTCAACCCTTTTTCATATCAAGGCCCAATATTTATTTGGCAATTGAGCCACGGACCACCGTTTGATGAGGTTTAGCCTCGCAGGCCCAAAACTGAAGAATATTTTGTCCACAATTCAATGCTGTTGGCAAACGTTGATCAATTATTCTACGTTCTCTAATATTGTGTAGACTTTGTGTAAACAATATGTTTAACAATAATTGAACTATTGAGAGCGTAAAACGAAACCAAATGGACCAGTGAGGGTCCATTTGGTTTCATTTTACACTCTCAAGAGTTAAAGATCTATAAGGGTCCATTTTGGTTACCAACTCTCCATCATTTAGCTGGAGTCCACCTGGAACCCTCTCAAGGACCACTGGTTTAGAACCACTGCTATATACAACGCTCCACGCGTCCCAGACCAGTCTCCCTCTGGCTCCCAAACTGTCCCAGACCAGTCTCCCTCTGGCTCCCAGACTGTCCCAGACCAGTCTCCCTCTGGCTCCCAAACTGTCCCAGACCAGTCTCCCTCTGGCTCCCAAACTGTCCCAGACCAGTCTCCCTCTGGCTCCCAAACTGTCCCAGACCAGTCTCCCTCTGGCTCCCAAACTGTCCCAGACCAGTCTCCCTCTGGCTCCCAAACGGCAGTGCAGACTCACTCCCTCTTCTGCTTATCTTCTTATCTTCACTTATCTTCTGCAGTAATCCGAAGACTCACCTCTTCAGACTCCTCCTTGGCCCGTAGCACTTGCCGTAGCACTTAGTCTAGCCTTGATGACTTATGCAACGGCTAAAATGTAATTTAGATGGATAAAATGGCAATCCGGAGGTCCGCAGGCAAGCTATGTCTTCCCCAATTTTAATATAGGATAACATAGTTATATCATGGATAGTGAGCGAGACTTTTGTTTTTCCTTATGCAAGCAAGTGTCAGGTGAGTAGGAGTTCGACACCTATACTCCTTTAAGTGTACAGAAACATCTTAGCCTTTACGGATAGAAATTTGATCATTTGATTAGCTGCTGGTGCAGTGTTATCTCATGTCTTCATTCATCCTCGTTTCACTCCCATTTATGTTTTTCTTGTGGTGTAGCACATGACTCCACAGTATTGCAGAAACACAATATATGGTATCCATTTTAGATAACGATGATATTTCATTCTGCTTATTCATCGTTGAAAATCTCAGCATGACTAAGGTCTAAGGGCGGTAAGCTGACGCACTTGACCGACATCGACTCAACGTGCTGTTTTGTTTTGACTAAACTAAATCTCCCATCATTTAAGGGATTCCCGAGTAATGGGACCCGTCAATACCATCGCCGGGTGTGTCAGCAATATTCAGCTGACTTTCATTTAATTTAACGACAGTGTTGAATCATTTCTTCTTTTCCCGGTTAGGTAAGGCCTCACTGTCTTGTACGGAGTCTTGTTGGCACTGACATGAGGGTGTCATTCATCCTTGGGAACCGATGGTTTTAATAGGTCAGGAGTCTATCGCCTGTTTATGTAGCTTTGATGTACAGGTGCACAACCCTGGACGTGATACTCCCAATCTCCCAATCAGTAATCCGAAGACTCACCTCCTCAGACTCCACCTTGGCCCGTAGCACTTGCCGTAGCACTTAGTCTAGCCTTGATGACTTATGCAACGGCTAAAATGTAATTTAGATGGATAAAATGGTAATCCGGAGGTCCGCAGGCAAGCTACTGTAGGTCTTCCCCAATTTTAATATAGGATAACATAGTTATATCATGGATAGTGAGCGAGACTTTTGTTTGTTGCATAAGCAAGTGTCAGGTGAGTAGGAGTTCGACACCTATACTCCTTTAAGTGTACAGAAACATCTTAGCCTTTACGGATAGAAATTTGATCATTTGATTAGCTGCTGGTATACAGTGTTATCTCATGTCTTCATTCATCCTCGTTTCACTCCCATTTATGTTTTTCTCGTGGTGTAGCACATAACTCCACAGTATTGCAGAAACACAATATTATGGTATCCATTTTAGATAACGATGATATTTCATTCTGCTTATTCATCGTTGAAAATCTCAGCATGACTAAGGTCTAAGGGCGGTAAGCTGACGCACTTGACCGACATCGACTCAACGTGCTGTTTTGTTTTGACTAAACTAAATCTCCCATCATTTAAGGGATTCCCGAGTAATGGGACCCGTCAATACCATCGCCGGGTGTGTCAGCAATATTCAGCTGACTTTAATTTAATTTAACGACAGTGTTGAATCATTTCTTCTTTTCCCGGTTAGGTAAGGCCTCACTGTCTTGTACGGAGTCTTTTTGTCACTGACATGAGGGTGTCATTCATCCTTGGGATATCTCCTGTTTATGTAGCTTTTATGTACAGGTGCACAACCCTGGACGTGATACTCCCATCTCCCAATCAGTAATCCGAAGACTCACCTCCTCAGACTCCACCTTGGCCCGTAGCACTTGCCGTAGCACTTAGTCTAGCCTTGATGACTTATGCAACGGCTAAAATGTAATTTAGATGGATAAAATGGTAATCCGGAGGTCCGCAGGCAAGCTACTGTAGGTCTTCCCCAATTTTAATATAGGATAACATAGTTATATCATGGATAGTGAGCGAGACTTTTGTTTGTTGCATAAGCAAGTGTCAGGTGAGTAGGAGTTCGACACCTATACTCCTTTAAGTGTACAGAACGTCTTAGCCTTTACAGATAGAAATTTGATAATTTAATTAGCTGCTGGTAGTGTTATCTCATGTCTTCATTCATCCTCGTTTCACTCCCATTTATGTTTTTCTCGTGGTGTAGCACATGACTCCACAGTATTGCAGAAACACAATATTATGGTATCCATTTTAGATAACGATGATATTTCATTCTGCTTATTCATCGTTGAAAATCTCAGCATGACTAAGGTCTAAGGGCGGTAAGCTGACGCACTTGACCGACATCGACTCAACGTGCTGTTTTGTTTTGACTAAACTAAATCTCCCATCATTTAAGGGATTCCCGAGTAATGGGACCCGTCAATACCATCGCCGGGTGTGTCAGCAATATTCAGCTGACTTTCATTTAATTTAACGACAGTGTTGAATCATTTCTTCTTTTCCCCGGTTAGGTAAGGCCTCACTGTCTTGTACGGAGTCTTGTTGGCACTGACATGAGGTTGTCATTCATCCTTGGGAACCGATGGTTTTAATAGGTCAGGATTCTATCTCCTGTTTATGTAGCTTTGATGTACAGGTGCACAACCCTGGACGTGATGCTAGTATGTCGCAGGGATTTACCCTTAATCCATCCCTTGATGCGGAGTTGCCATCCTCTACCCCTGAGCCACCGCCACCGGAATCTATGGTGTGCTGTGGACTCAGTGCCAACGACTTCAATTTAGAGATCAGTTTCTCTCGCTGTGCCTCGATCTCGTTTTGTTCTGGTTTAGCCGAAGGAAGTTCCGAGCCATCCAAGCATTAATGCCTCAAATACACTCCTGGAGGGCACCAATGAGGGCTTGCGTCATCAGGAGACACAGCAACATGGCATCAGCATGACTGAAAATTGAAGCCATGTCTCCTGATGTCACCGCCAAGGGGCAGCAGAAAGCAATATTCAGAAAACCACTGGACCGTCCTACAGTATAGGATTTAGCCTTGTGGTATTACCGTTGATGTCATAATTATCTGTGTGTGTTCATCGAGGTCAACAACAAATTACCTGTGAGGTAAGACATAAACCAGTTAAGGCGGGTGAAATCATCATTTTTAAATTTTGAGATTTTGTGCTATTTTTCTTCCTAAACATGTTTTCTTTCAAACTAATGCAAAATAAACGTTCAAATTTCAAACATTTAGTTTTATTTTAGCCAATGACAGCTCATTTTGCTGGGTGAAAATCAACCCTCTCTATTTTCATGATTGGTTGCTGATACAAAGAAAATGACCATATTTGGATCAAACCACAGTCAGCTCGAGGTCAAGACCTTTCCTATGATATATGGCATGATTATGTTGTTGCCAAGTATTTTATGAGATATTTTGTCTCAAAATAGTGGCTTCAAATAAAACGTTTTGGAATTTTACAATACAAATCTTTAAAGGCCGTTTTCTCAAAATGAGTTTTCCTCATACCTGGGACAAAGAATCTCCACTTCAGTTGCACTCACATACATCAAACTTTCCAGTCTTATTCATAACTATATTCTGCAGGAATTTACAGAAGGGTTTGTTGATATATCATTAATAGCCTGATTTACATCACATTTTATTCCTAAAAACATGGCGAAAATTGTTTTTTTTATGCCTGTTGAGTTGACACTATAGATTTGTGGAGTGATAATTAGATATATCTAAAATCCCATCTGTAATTTCCTTTGTCTCCAATATGTCAAGAAAATGAAACCTGGCTTTATCTGATCTTCAGATTTATCGTCCCAAAATGTATGCAAATTAGGGCATATAATGCCTAATTTGCATATTTAAACAACTAATTTCAGAAAACTTGTAATACAAAAAGTCTTAGTAAGTAATCAACTGGAGAAGTTTAATTGTGATAGCTATTAGTTACATTTTTACCCTATTCACCTGCCATGTCTCACCTTAAGAACAGTGTATATGGCAGGGGTCCTCAACTAGAAATGCTGAAGGTCCACTAATTATTTTTGAAAAAGACTAAGGTCCGGTCCCATGAGCGTGACGCGGGCCACGCAGCGGCCAGCGGAGAGCGGGGCTCTATATTTTTTAGTACAGTCACACCAAGGCAAGCTTATACGAATCGGAACACTTTTATTTTGTCAAGTTTTTTTAAAAAAAACACAGAGAGGTGGTCCGCCTATTGAGGACCCCTGGTATATGGCATCATACTGTGGGCAATGAACCTGAGCATGCCACACGTACTGTATACTGAGAGTAAAGTAAGTAAGCCTTGCCGAGCCATGAGGCCCATAGCACTGCATGAGGAGCCATCTGTTTCTGTAGCGTGAGATGGCTTGTCCTGGACATGATGTACAAGTACAGCCCCTGGACATGACGCTAGTACAGAGGGGACAGAGGGACTTACCCCCAATCCAACCCTTGATGCTGGGTGCCAAGCAGGAAGGCACTGGTAGCCACCGCTTAAATGTGTGCACTGCAGGGACATCTCTCCACTAACTCCTGGTCTCCAATTTGATCCTTTAGGAGGAGTTACAGACCTACAAGGGTCCATTTGGAACCCCCTCAGGGAACCCTGAAGGTCCTGCTCGGACCCCACTTTGAGAACCATTGAGCTACATTAGAACGGGAGGCACAGATAAATCCATGTATGCTCACTTTCAATGAAAGATGCTCACCCAGGGGATATCCTGGGAATATTTAGGCCTGTCACAAAGATGCAAAATGATATTACCGGTATACTATATATGGGATTGACTTTTATACCACTTACATTTCTCCAGATAGGGTAAATTGCCGATCATGGAGTGAATATCGGCCGATATTTATATGCAAATTACAATGTCTAATTGTGATGGATATGTACGAATTAAGATACAGAAAATACTTGTGTGATCATGCATGTATGATGAGGCTAGTGTCCACAACTTAAATATAGCCTAAGCAACTAAATGAAAACAATGGTGATCCTTCCAAAAATGAACAATTGATGTTCATTAATAAGTATAGGAGCAGCTGATTTAAAACGTATCAGCTTACAAATCTGTGCTGAAGAACAAAGAAAAGGACTGGAGAGAGTGCGTGCGTGCGTGCGTGCGTGCGTGTATGCATCTGTAACTCTGTGTTATCATTTACTTTTGTAAGAGTCTATTTAATGTGTTCCCCTGTACATACATGGTGGATACCACATGGAATATTGTCCATGGATCTGTTCCGATTTTGAAACTATGGTGTTTTGGATTCATGACAATTGGCTTGTGTGTCACATGCTATAGGTCACACCACGGTTCTCCATTATTAAGACATATCTGGCCTGTGTCTGTCATGATTAAGTAAGTATATAACACCTGGTCTCAGCTGTCAGGGTCCCAGATTGAGTTTCCTCTCAAAACACAACATAGCAGCATGGCCTTTTATTGCAAAGTTTCTTAACATAGACTCAAAACAATGGCTGACCAACATAAGATGCATGACAACATGACACTACCACGCACCTCCCAAAAGTGTCACTAAATACAGTAATGGGGAACAATTAACCCACTCCTGACCGCCTCCCACGTCCGCTGAATTTACCTATACATTCTGTAACATTTAGTATAACGTGCCAATGCTGACATGATGACAGGCATACAGTATTGTATACTGTAAACAAAGAACATTCTTGGTGTTAGTTGAACGAAAAAATAATGGACCCTCGTACGTATGTTCCTTTTGTACACGTTACATGATAGCCTACTGTATGTGGGCATGGTTATTCGAACTAAACTAAAAACTAAAACTAGGTGTAAAAACCAAAACAAAACAACCTGTACCTTCGACAGGCAGCCTCTGTAGACATTTTTAAAGCGCAGCTCAAGACTCACTTCTACACTCTGCTTTTAATTGATCTTTTAATTATTCTTTTTTTTGTTATTCATGTCCTCACTGTATTGCATTACTGCTCTTGTTTTTTTTTTTTTATGTTTATGCCTTGCTTTTCTTTTCTTTTTTTTCTCCATTGCTCTGTAAAGCACTTTGAGCTGCATTTCATGTCATGAAAGGTGCTATACAAATAAAAGTTGTATTATTATTATTATTATTTAAGCTGTAGTTATTAATGAACAACAGAAATTAACTGAAATTATATTTTGTACTTACAAAATCTAACTAACATGAACATATAAAGAAGTTGTAACTTTAGTCTTGGTTGGTGCCTTGCATTGGTTGCCTCCCACATCGGAGTGTGAATGTGATTATCCATGCAGTATGCACGTGAAATAATGGCTCAATGTGAAGTACAGCGTAAAGTGCATTTCAGTGGTCAAAAAAGCACCATTAAAATATAATGTCCACTTACTATTTCCCAGGGATAATGGAAAAAAACATATAAAAGGTTAACTTATGCATTGCTTTAATTTACCACAAGGCCGTTTGATATTGTAAATGTGCAAAAAAGGCCACCAGGCACAACATATTGCAGCTGAACCTTGTAGGAGTTTGATTAACCTCCAATGGACTTTTATAATTAGGACTGGAGGATGAAGCCAATATCCTGCACTGAAACACTCACCGTGTGCTCTTTGTCTTATTCTATACCCTACCGCATTGAATTTCAACAAGAGTGCAACAAATATTCCTCCTCTTTCTTGCCTTCTTTTCCCAATAGTGTCAAAATGTATAATGAATGAATGAATGAATGAATCAATCAATCAATCAATCAATCAATCAATCGACCTATTAAATAATGACTTGCCCTCTATATACATGTAAATATCTGTTGAACGCTAATAGAAATAACCACAACAGTTAAACAATACAGTCACTGGGTCAATGTCCGCTACAGATGATCCAAACTGGGTCACGTCTCTGTCAAAAGGCACTGCTGGGTCTCCGTCTGCATTGAAATCCCATGTGTGCAGCATTGTTCTTAAGGAATTCATTAGATACAGGGTTATGTTAACTTACTTCACGAAGCCTTAGTATTACCCAGGTCATAGAAATCCATATTGTAAGGCAGAACCAAAAGAACAAGGGAACATTGTTCCAGTTTCTGAAGACAATGCTTCAGATTTCAGGTTGTCGCCCCCAGGGTACGGACCACACTACAGCCCTTCTCCTTTTAAAATACAATGCATTTGTCCACATATAGCTGTGTGCTTTGACCTTGTTTTGAGCCAATCCCAGTAAACATACTCACTATAAAACCCCTGTCACCCACCACCGGCATCAAACAACAGTCGTCAGCAGAGCTAAGAAGACACTATAGCTCAGTTGAGGTATCCTGCCCCAGGAGCGGAAAGCCTAGGCACTGCTGTTGAGCCAAGATGCATTTTCCCATTCTTCTAATCTTTGCCACCATTATAGGAAGAAGTAGTGAGCTGACATTGACTGACTGTGGTTCTATAGGAGAATCGAGGCGACCAGATGTCAGTGACATCGCGGTGACATGTGGCACCGACTCCATCAGTCTGGCAATCCAAGCCTGCCCTATCGTCTACACCGGCTACAACGAAACGCTGATGATTGTGAACCATATGTCGGACCCAGCCTGCAGGGGAACCCTGGATATGTCTGTATCTCCACCTGTGGTTCGTTTCACCTTCCCCTTGAACACTACCCATGCCTGTGGAAGTGTCTTCAGGACCACCAGCGCTGCCGGCACAGGAGTGTTCTCAGACTTCTCCAACATTCAGACAGTCAACGTCAGTGGCATTGTGCGATCCTCTGATCCCACCACAGGGACAATCACCTACAATGCAGAGCTGAAGTACTATTACTCCTGCGCCTACCCCTTAGAGTACCTGATCAACAACACCCAGATTGATGTGTCAGCCTCCTCTATTGCATTGAAGGACAACAATGGCAGCTTCATCAGCACCCTGCGCCTGGAGCTGTTCAGTGATCCTGAATACTCAAGGCCCCTGGTGATGCCACAGGATGGAATCGAGCTGAGGACCAGGGTCTACGTAGAGGTGAAAGCCACCAACTTGACAGGCCAGTACAACGTGCTTCTGGACCGGTGCTACGCCTCAATCTCCGCGCTTCCTACCAACTCCAGCTTCTTCAACCTGTTCGTACCCTGCAACATGGATCAGCTCACCAGCATGATCCAGAACGGCCTGAGCCAGAGCGCCAAATTCTCCTTCCCGGCTTTCCGCTTCATGGAGCAGCAGAACGAGACCGTCTCCACCTACTACCTGCACTGCATCACGCGCCTGTGCGAGATCACCACCTGCAGCGCCTTCATGCAGTGCAACCAAAACACCAACCGGAGAAGAAGAAGAGACGTGCAGGATGATGGGTCAACCGACTTCTCCCACGTTCACACCCTCACCTCGCCGGAGATCGTCACCCAAACGGAAAACAGCCACCCACACTCATCCACAATGATGCAAACCTACGATGAGAGTTCGTCTACTGGACTTGGTGCCGCTGTAGGTGTTTTAGCCTTCGTGGTCATTGTTGTCCTGTGCATCGCTGCCGTCTTTTACAAGAAGCTCAGGAACTAAAAGCAAACCTCCTCGAGCTGAAGGCGTGATAATGGGGCATCAGGCTATAGGCTAAATAAATACTGTCTTTTGAGGTGTACCATATCCGCCAGCTTGTCTAACTTTTCTGGTGGAGGACAGGGCTTGGTTCATCTCACTGTTTGTTTTTTGGGGAGATATTTGTCTGTCTGTCTGTATGTCTGTCTGTCGTAGGCTAAACCTTGTAGGACTGTTCAAATTGTAGATGAAGAAGGCATGTGATTCAGATGTTTAGATGTTACAGTGTAGGCGTAGATGTTTGTGCTTTTATAGCTACATTTGCAAACTGACAAAAAGAAAAAGCTGCAAGTGTTAATGCATGTATGCGCTTTATATGCTTTTACTTGAACAAAAAAATGGGAAAATGGTAATTAAATGGAAAACCGAAAGAAAAAAAAAGTGTGAAAGTTTGTGGAATGTTTTGAAAGTGAAGTCAATGTACCTTTCAAAGTATTACTGTTTCTAACTTATTGAACTTTTTGAAAAAAATAAAATAAAAGACATTGAATTGAAAAAGCTAAATTCACCGAATCCAGAATCCTGATTATTCCTAACCCACCACGGACTCACACCCCCTGGTTATATGTGACTTCCACCTTCCCAAACTGATCCACTACTCCATGTCCACAAAGCACGGCAGGGCCCACCCACGCTGAATGCATCTCCCCCCACCCCCCCACGAGAGAACGTTCTTAAAACACACTGGGACACGAGATGGAATTAATGACGTGTAGGTGGGGTCACACAAACTGAAGTGGATCGTCATGCAGGTTATATTATAAACCCTTATTGTCTTATATACAACTAGTTTCCTAGTTCCGTGTATATTGTGTTGTTGTTGATGTTGTTGTTGTTTCTGTACTTGTATGAAATATTAGAAATAAAATTGTACCGTAAAAATGTGGTCCACATTCTTCCAATAAAATAATACAAAGATAATTCAGCAATATAATATAGAGCTATCTATCTCTCTCTCTCTCTCTCTCTCTCTCTCTCTCTCTATAGTTGTGAAGTATGTAGTAGAATACTAAATTAAGTTTTATTTAGTAGATTATAGGATCTATTTCATACCATCAGTGTGGAGACAGTGTGGGTCATGACAGGAGATCATGAAAATGGAAGGCAATTTCGCCTTACGCCTGTTTTTTTTGTTGGTCTACAGCATTTTGATAAATGAGGGCCACTATCTTTATTACTATATACTTCTATAAGTAGCCTATACAACTAAGCTCACCATCATGGAAACAAATCCACAGGTTGCAGAATAATCATTAAAAAAAAAACATGCAATTCCATGAAACCAGAATTGAAGAGTTGAAACTATATACTCATAGAACAAACTGCTAAAAGTGTATGCCCGACCCCCCCCCCCCCCCTCAGCCTCCCCCATGGATGGTCCCCAGGGAGGGAGGGGCTGCTAACCGGACCCAGGGCCCTGAGGGGCCTGTGTAGATGTCAGAGGAGGAAGCTGGCTGCCTACCTGCACACACATGGCAGTATATCTCAGCCCCCGTCGGGGCAGCAGTGCCCCGTCTCTGTGGAGCGAGGAGCAGCTTGATGGATGGAAAGAGGATACAGACCCCCACGCGAGGAGCAGCAGACAGACCAGGCTAACGTACAGTTTGAAAACAGCTCCCACTGTTTGATTTTACCATGTCGCTTTTTTAACCCATTTTGGGTGGGAACCCCTTTTGGTGTTAGCATTATGTTATGCTTTAGCTGTTGAAAAATAGCAGATCTACAAGCTCATAGCGCGCCACCGAGTGGCGCGCTACGAGCTTGTAGGTCTGCTATTTTTTGAAAAATCGAAGAACGACTGACATAGAAACATAGCTTTTTCAGAAAACATGTCAGGATGTAGAAGACATTTTTAGAATCAAAATGGGTTAAGGAGTCCTGATTGCATACGCCGCAATACAGACTGTGTTAGGTAAGTTAGACCGGATTAGTATTTGAACCCTTGCCGACTAGTATAGGTAGACCAAAAAAAAGAAAATCAACTAGTGCTCAATGGAGGTGCATATTTTTTTTTATTTTTTAAGTTGGCTGGTGCTTCAAAGATCAAAGGGACTGAAAAGAAAAGGTGGCGATCCGAGCACTCAAAAGTAATACAAATTAGGAGAGGGTGGATATAAAATCAAGGTACTTCATTAATACTGTTAAAACGCAATATACTGTAAAGTGCAAACTAAATGCCTTTATTTGCTAGGGTTTACTTTTTCAAGCAAGATGACGAATTACATTCAATAAATGAATTACTTTGGAATTACTTTGGAAGGTACATTGACTTCCCTTTCAAAACATTCCACACACTTATATTATACTCATATATTAAAACCGTGTGAATGAAATGTTTAAGTTTTAACATTATTAATAAAGTACCTTGATTTTATATCCAACCTCTCCTCATGTTTATACTTGTATAGGTATTAGGTAGACAATTTGGTGTTTTCAAAATTTGCAAAAATACACCTATAATGAATTCCCCCAAAATGCTCACTCAAACTTCGGAGCCACTCATTAGCATTTGCTAATGTATACCATTACCTACTGTAGAAAATACCCCCCAAAACAAGACACAATTATTCATAGTTTTTGTCCTACGTTGTAAACTCAATCTACATATACAGTAGTATAGGCCTACTGTATGTAGTGCTTCAGTTCAAACGGAACGAAACAAATCATTATATTTCGCAAATATCATTTGCCTGAGGGTTGTCGTTGACACTAGGTCAAAGACCCTCCCTCACCTTTCCCCTACTGTTCAAAGGATCTTAAATGAGCTCTATGTATAGTGAGTTAGTCGATATCTGCCCACTCCACTAAATAGGTCAAGGAAACAAATGACAGACAAAAGGAAGAGGCTAAATGTGGCGTTTCAAAGGAAGCTTTTGGGTATTGTGGCAAAGCCGCCGCTGTAAAACTATACACACGCTTGGCTTACTTTCACACACGCACATGTGCGCACGCACGCACACACACACACACACACACACACACACACACACACACACACACACACACACACACACACACACACACACACACACACACACACACACACACACACACACACACACACACACACACACACACACACACACACACACACACACTCAGCCGCAGCCGCAGCCAGCGCCACATGGAGTGTGTTATG
>NC_136794.1:41506327-41568827 GCF_951216825.1 Electrona antarctica | reverse complement strand
ACGTTATGCACGAGCACGTTATGCACGAGCACGTTATGCACGAGCACGTTATGCACGAGCACGTTATGCACGAGCACGTTATGCACGAGCACGTTATGCACGAGCACGTTATGCACGCAGTGGCGTGCACAGATAGACACTAGGGGGTGCTAGAGCACCCCCTGCCCTTTTGGCAATGTGCCCTTTTAAAAAAAAAAGAAAAAAAAAACTTTTTTTCTTTTTTTTTTCTTTTTTTTTCAAAAATAGCAGACCTACAAGTTCATAGCGCGCCACTCGGTGGCGCGCTATGAGCTTGTAGATCTGCTATTTTTCAATAGCTAAAGCATAACATAATGCTAACACCAAAAGGGGTTCCCGCCCAAAATAGATTAAGGCAACCGGCCGGTTCCACGCGCTGCACAAGGTGCCCTTTTTTAACTTGAGCACCTGCCCCTCTAAATGTCTGTGCACGCCACTGATGCACGAGCACGTTATGCACGAGCACGTTATGCACGAGCAACGGCAAGATGTCTTGATTGTGACCAAGAACCACCACAGAGTCCAAGATGTGATGTTCAACTTTTCAGTTCCGTTAACTACTTAAGGTGTATAATTCGTAGTAGTACGACGAAAAGCGAAGATTGCCGATCTACAAGTCACAACACATTGCAATTCATGCAATGCATTTCAATTATAGTTTTAAATAATCCCGGACACATTCATGGATCAACCCCCACTCCCCATGCCATCTCCTTCTCATCCATCTATCAGCATCTCAATAAAGTACAAAATGTTAATAAACATCCCTCTGAAAACAACCCACGCAATAAAACTATAGTATATGCGGCAAAATGGGGTGCATCAACCTTTAGAAACACACACAGGGCACGCAACACTGGGCGCCACAACGCACCAAAGAAGAACATACAATGGTCTGCTTGAGGACAAGCCTGCGAAAATGTCCCCGTAATACGCATTCAACCCCGACCTAACCTGCCGGGTTCCTGTCAACGCACACCTCTCACTAGCCACGCCGCGCTTTCTGAACAGCGTCGGAGGCGTCCGGGCTTCTGGGTGAGGAGGTGTGAGGTGAGGGGAACGTGGTGAGTGAGGACCCCATGTTTATGCCTCCGCAGGGAGGAGGGGGGTGTGGGGGGCTGTCGTGATGGAATTCCTGTAAATGAAGGATGGCCGACCGACTCGCGATGAGCAATGGGGTAACGCACCTGATCTGCGTGATGGAGACGTAGCGGAGAGACCGAGGCCTCCTCCGGCAAGGCGTTGGCGGTGACAATTCACACCGAGGGCCGGGGCGACGCGATATCCTGCAATGAGTTTTAGGAAGAGTGGTCGAGAAGAGAGGAGAGAGGAGGAGAGGAGGAGAGAGGAGGTACAATCACACTGTCACTGGAATTACTAAATAGAACGGTGAAAATATGAAATGGCCATTGCAGTCAGAACGGACATATCAAAGCAACTGGGGCACTTGATGAAATAAATGTGTTAAGTAAAAAAAAAAGCACAGGTAGCACAGATTTTAAAGAAAAGGTCTGCGTACATTAAGTTTGAATGCTTGACGATTGAGCGTTTTACCGACCGATTCGCAGATTGATTTATGGATTCACGAATGGTTAGCCATGTAGGTTGTGTGATAGTTTATATGTATAGTGTCATTATATAGATATGTTCTAGTTACGTTCTTAGCTTACGCATGTTTCTTGATAAATGCATTTTACATATGTGATGTATTCCCATGTTTTTGTTCTTGCTTAATGTAAGTCGCTCTGGATTAAGAGCGTCTGCTAAGTGCCTAAATTGTAAATTGTGATCGATCGTTTAAAAGCAAACTGTCCACATAATCGCTCAGTCATGAGTCAGTCAGACAGGCCCACTAAAAAGTAAACTAATACCATCAGCCACTGCAGTAAATACTGTGACATAATACACCATGACTGCAGTATCATCCCCATCAACCACACGCACACTGTACAGCATGCAGTGTGGGCTGAGGAAGTGAAAGGCTGACATGATGACAGCCTGGTGGAAACGGCGTCTCTCTTATTTACGGCCTGCCGACAGCCAAGGTCGTCACAAAGTCACTCAGGCAAACTCCGGAGCGCTCGCGCCAAACACCTTCTCCGTTTCGGGGCCCCGTTGTTGTTACACGGGGTCAGACACCTCCTCGCTTTTTATATTATCTCAGTCCGCCGAGCGGGGGGGGCGAGGCCAAATCAATGGTTCTTTTGAGCAACGGCTCTGAAACACACGAGAGCCTGAATCACCAGACTCTATACGTCAGCCTCGTGAACGGACAAACACTGGCCTTCTGCAGAAACGGTGCCTTTGGCTTGGCTTGGCGCTCTAATGTTACTGAGATTGAGACAAAAACAACAACAATCCAGCATGGAGTCGTCTCAACTGCGAGCCCTTTTGGACATTGGCATTATTTTTATGCATTGGAAATAATGGAAACGGACAAGAAGAAGACGCTGTCATTCAGAACAGGGTGAACAAAAGTGGGGAGGTCAAGTGGAATTAAAAAAAGAATCACACCCGTGTGAACTGAGTGGTGTAAGGTCTGTCTGACGTAATGAAATCATGTCTGACGTAATGAAATCATGTCTGACGTAATGAAATCACACCCGGATGTGATTTCACAACTGGCTTTTTTTGTGCAGAAAAAATTAGCATGGTTGCTACGGTCATCCAGTTCACCCGGGTGTGATTTAATTACGTCAGAAATTATTTTGAACATAGCAACCATGCTCATTTTTTTCTGCACACAAAAGCCAGTTGTAGGAGTGGTTTACACCACTCAAAAAATCACACCCCTGTGCAACGTCACATACTAGTGACGTCACATACTAACCATAGCAACCATGCTCGATTTTTGGTTGCTAACCATAGCAACCATGCTCGTTTTTTTGGTACGAACAAAGACGGGTACACGGGTACAAAGCCAGTTGTTGGAGTGGTTTGCACCACTCAAAAATCACGCCTGTGTGAAATGAGGGGCGCTAATATATTAAAGTCTAACTCATGTTGATTAGGTGATGTAATGGTGATGTACAACAAACTGTGTCAAAACAAACAAATTCAATTATCTTTATTGTTAATGGCATTTAATGTTTGTGTTAGGATGTCAATTTTCCCTTCATTGCCAATGGTGTTTTTAAAACAAACATTGAACTAAAGACATTAAACCTGTATACACTGTAGGAGGGGCTAGCACCCCTCAAAAAAATTGCAGCTGCTCTGTAGCTTTGCATCTGGAAGTTGAACCCAGCTCAGCTTCAATTTGTAGCGTTATACTGTAGCTTTGTATTTTATTTGCAGCAGCTAAACGTCAGATTTGCTTCGTAGCTTATCATCGCTGGCTTCCATTGACAATGAATGGTATAGACATCTGCCCGTGTGAACGCACCATAACACCCATAACGTGTCGGCGGTGTTTGTAGCTGCGAAGCTGGCAGGGCATTTATTCGCCTCGTCGTGCTCTAGCAACTCCTACGGGTTCACCAGGGCGGTCCCCGCGTTCCGGAGAAATTTCACTTTCATGCAAAAAGATTGAGAAAAAACGTGATCCTCGCGGTCCTCTTGCTCCGAGGGTCCCCGCGGCCGCCTGACGGGCCCAGAAATGTTCAGTGGGGAGGAGGGGAACTGGAGGAGATAATAGCGTGAACCTCTGCACACATGAACCCTGCGCTCATGCTGAAACGCATCACTGTCTGGTGGGGCTGCTGATTCCACGTGCAGACGCGTGCTTGTCTACACTCCTCTCAGGCCAACAGTGGGTTTGGCAGTGACAGGCACTGGCCTTACACACGGTTTGGCAGTGACAGGCACTGGCCTTACACACGGCGAGCTGGCAACAAATACATCGGGGAGAACATACCTGCATAGAATAAAATATATATATATAACCGTATGAAACAAAAAAGAAAAACCTCACAGTTAAGAAATGAACAAAATCCAACACTGAGGTGTTCTCCCCCCTCCGTGATGTCTAAGCCATATGTTTCCCTACACGGCACAGGTCCAGAGCAGTCCGGTGACATTATAAAACAGCATTGTCTATTGGTTATAGAGTTTCATGCATGTGGCCATCACGTCCTGTACACTCCCCGGGCGGGAACCCCCTGGGGCGTGGGTTCGTTCTCCCGTCCCGACACTGGGATGGGATGGGATGAGAGAGGGGAGAGTTTGTTTTACAAGCAGGAAAGAGAACATCCCCCTCCTCGGGTTCAGATATGACATATCAGATATCTCACTCAAGTTATCTCTCGCAGAGTTTCCTGGGGTTTCCTTGGCCGGAGCCGCAGGCTGAATTCCTCCACGCTCCGGCCCCCCTCCAGAGGGCCTTCCCTGGGTCCTGAGTGGCCCGCCCGCCCTGTCTGTGGTTCTCCTCTCTGCACTCCCTGACTGATTATAAACCTGCTCAGGTTTTCACCTGCTGTGACGATGAAACTCAAACTGCCAGAAAAAAAATAGAATGAGCCAAAAAAAAAAGCAGTTTTCCCTTCACCCTGCTATAGCTAGGATTGTATTATTGAGCAGAGAGATGTATATGTACATGTGTACAGGTATATGCACAAAATATACATTCAGAGTCCAAAAACGTGTGTTGCAGTTACATGTGGAGACGCAACGTAAGTTTTTGTATTGTTTTATGAGTTCTAATCGAAATACTGCTGGTTAGAGGATTTTGCCAAAATAGCCGATCTACAAGTTGAATATCCGCTTTCCTATATCTTTGCTGAATGTTTGCCTATTACTCACTAATACAAACTAAACAGCACTGGTATTGGTTCTTTTTGCGCTAGCCCCTCCTATGCCCAGCTTTGTCTGTACCCCATAGCGATGATTTGGTTGGCTGAGCAAAGTAGGTATTGAGGATAAAAAGTGAGGACAGAAAAGTGAAGACGGAAAAGTGAGGACGCAAACCATGTATGAAGAGCACCGCTCACTTCACACTAGTGATGCACCGAATATTCGGCTGCAGAAAATATTCGGCAGAAAATGGCTAAAAATGCATTTTCGGCCTATCCGTTTCTGCCCGAATAGGCAGAAAATATATCACCGAATAGTGTACTGTATGCAATTAATGCATTCAAAAGAGATGAATAAATGTTTTATGGACCCATAATAGTGATTATTATTTAAGTTAAGTTTTGCCATGACAGCAATGGTAGGAAAAAAGATATATAATATTAATCATATTCGGGTATTCGGTTATGTTTCCTATATTCGGTATTCGGTTTTGGGGAAAGAATTTCCCTTTCGGTGCATCCTTACTTCACACGGGTGTGATTTTTAATCATATGGGAACCTCCTTGGTTGCCATTTTAAACTACTGTATATGCTGAAGAATAAAGCAGTGAACCTTTCAAAGACCTAGACAGGTTCGATCTACCACAGCAGAGCAATAGAGCGTCGCAGTCCCGCCCCCTACCTCGAGCCAACTCGAGTCGTGACAACTCATGACAACACAAACAATATTTTCGACCAAACAAATAATTACAAAGAAGAAAAACAACAAAAAAAGTGTTGTAACCTGCCGTTTTTTTCTTCTTTCTAAGTATTTGTTCGGCCCAAAAAATTGTGTTTGTTGTCATGATTTGTCACGACTCGAGTTGGCTTTGTCCGCGGCCTAAACGTCTTTAAATAAATACTTTCTGAAATGTCTATGAGGAAAATGAACGGAGAATCATTTCCTGGTCCATGGTAGGGGGCGGGACTGCGACGCTCTATATACTGTACTGTAGCACGTCAACCACCCCAGAGAACCTTCCAGATCTGCAGAAGAACCCATAATTGTCCAGAATGTGGATACTAGAGGGTGAACTCTCTCCAACGTCTCATAATATGCGCCGACCGCTGCCGCGAAGCTATTGGGCATGTTGTTGTTTTTCTTATTTCTCATGCTTCATTTTATGAGGAGAGAGAAGGATAGAGCTGTATAGGCCACTCTATAAAAGTTATTTTAAAAGGGTCCTCCCCTCCCCTCCCCCCCCCCCCCCCCCCCCCCTGGGCCGTGGCATGTAGGACCTGCACTGGAGCGTGTAATCGTAACACCATGTCCGCGACCGGAGAGAACTCACAGGCCAAATTGTCCGTGTCATCGCCCCGCTCCCGGCCGTGAAATACTGGCCTCTGACATCATCACCCCTCGCCACGCCGAGGCCTGAGTGAGGAGGGAGCGGACGGGGTTTGGGGAGGGGTGGGTGGTGTTGGTTGGTGGGGGGTTGGTGTTGGTGGTGTTGGTTGGTGGGGGGTTGGTGTTATGGGGGGCATGGGGTTGGAGGTTTTGGGGGAGGTGGGGCTGAGGGGTCCTCACCTCAGCAATGTAATGGAGGGGTTGGGGGGGGGGGGGGGGGGGTTGGTGTTATGGGGGGCATGGGGTTGGAGGTTTTGGGGGAGGTGGGGCTGAGGGGTCCTCACCTCAGCAATGTAATGGAGGGGTTGGGGGGGGGGTTGGTGTTATGGGGGGCATGGGGTTGGAGGTTTTGGGGGAGGTGGGGCTGAGGGGTCCTCACCTCAGCGATGTAATGGAGGGGATGGGGAGGGTCGGGGGAGTTGGGGCTGAGGGGTCCTCACCTCAGCGATGTTATGCAGGGGTTGGGGGGGTGGGGTGGGGGATAGGGCGGGGGTGTGTGTTGGGATACTGCCTGGGAATGTGGTATCTGTTCAGATCATTATAGGTTCTATTCCCCAGATAGGCATCTAAAATTATTACCTGGTTCCTTTCCCCCTTTAAATGTTGTTTCCGTTTTCTCTCTCTCTCTCTCTCTCTCTCCCCTCTCTCTCCCCCCTCTCCCCTCTCCCAGCCTCGAGAAGGAAGATGTGTGATCTTTCTTGGTTTATGATGGGTTTCATCTCGTGACCGTTTGGATTGAGTTGCTGCGTATAAAGGACTAAGAACCAGTGATGTAAATAGGTTTTCAATGTAATGATATGCAGGGATGCAGGTATGGTCTTTTAGATGAGTCCCACGGATGGTCTTTTAGAGGAGTCCCAGGGACATATTATTATGAGTCCCACTTCAACGACGTTAGGAGTCATATTTTGCCATTTTTTACAAATTGCAAGTATGATAGGTGCTCACAAAAGTCTGAGTAGACCATATGTAATGGGGGTGGGGGGGGGGGGGGGGGGGTGAAATATCCCTTTAAATGTGTCCTTTCTATGTGAAGGCTGTTCTTATTGTATTTATATTTGTATTCTCTTCAGAATTTATGTGACTTATAAGACTAATGTGACTTATAAGACGTATATGTATTAAAATGTGAATACATTTATTTTGAACAGAAAATAATCTATTACAATCGCACACGCAAAAGCAAATCACTCTTCCAAATGTATTTCCCTCCCAAAAAACTACATTGGAATATGATAGCATGGAGTAGAATCAAATGGAATGGAATGAATTGGGCCTCTCCAAAAACGTAGAGAGAAATAGTTGGGCCTCTCCTGGGACACGACGTGGAGGTCACTGAACATAATATACATAAAGAAATGATAACATTAAAAAAGCAGTATTCAGAAGTATATTATGTCAGGAGTATGGCCTGTTTTAAAAGGCATGCAGGCTTAAACATAGACGTAGAATGAATGACTTCCTATACAAACAGTCTGCAGAGTTGTCCTTGGCGCTGTAATATCTGTCCACGATATAGTTATGGACCCAGTCAGTCTCCCAGATGAATTAAGAACAAGTTTGAGGTATTTGTACTTCTACTCCACATCTCAGATCCAAATATTAATAGTACTTTTACTCCACTATGTGTATTTGAACATTTTAATTGCTATACTTTGTATATTGTTATGATTATTATTACAACGGGGAACAACAGGCCGCTATGGACTCGCATCGGATCTGTCCCCCTCTGAAATGTCATGATCCTTGACAAGGTGTCGCTGAAAACCGGTGGCGGGACTAAAAGTCGTTGACGCGCGGTCTGACAGAGGGATTGAGATCATTTGATGTACGGCGCTGCGCGCTACCGTATACGTCTCCGAACTCACTCAGGACTGTTAGACATACGTACATACACCCCCAGCCCCAGCCCTAACCTCGCCCTATAACCAGAAGTGGTGTAGACTATAGGAGTGTGGCGTCATTGAGGGGGCAGAAAACAGGCGCTCTCGTTTGGAATATAAACGCATATATAGAGAGACTTTAGCGTGACCAGCGTGAAGTAAGAACGGAAGATTATATGCCTCCCGGTTTTGGGGGTAACGGAAGAAGGGGCTTTTCAGAGTAAAATCTGCCATATCTGCTGGCACTCTAGTGCCTTTATTTTGAAGAATTTCAAGATCATTGAAGCTGGACTGTTGCCTGAGTCCAGTGCATTCTGCCAACTTCTGGTCACACTTCGCCAATAGAAGTCTATGTAGAAGAGCCGCCATTGATTGGACTCATGGCTCCATGAAGTGAACGGAGTTGTCGCAACTCTCTCGTCTAAACGGAGCTGCCTATACATACAGTACACCGCTTTTATGGGTATATGGAGAGGGGGGGGGGGCTAGACGTGAGGCTGGCAGCTGCGACCCCTGGAGACCAGCTGGAAGGCAGGCGGGGGCCGTGGTGGTGTGCATGGCGGCCCCTCCCTCCCTAGTTGGTCCTTTCCTTTGTAAAGTGTATGACAGATGAAATACGACAAGCTAATCTCCTCTGCACCTCCCGCGGGACCAGGCCGGTGGAGGAAAAACATAAGCTGTGACCTTGAGAGTTTCAGATGCAAATACATTCTCTAGACGGAGACATTCAGTCAACCCCTGCCTGACCCCCATAGCTTTACTACCATGGACTGGGACGGACGGACGGACGGACGCACACACGCACGCACGAACGTACACACACGCACACACACGTGCTGTACCTATATAGAGCATTGTAATGTTCAGTAGGCCTATCACACGGACAGGCACATATGCATGCACGCACAGGCTATTTTCACAAGCAAAGATTACTCACTCCTGTGAGGAAGAAAAAGCACGCACACAAGCCATTATTAACACACCCGCTCGCTCGCCCGCTCGCTCGCTCGCACACACGCACACGCACATGCACACCCGCACTCACATATAGTACATATGTTCCTCTCGCCACATCAGTAAAGTAAAACATGATGTATAGTTGCAAGCTCATGCAGTTTTAAAAAGGAACATGTTTTAGAGTAACTCAACTTTATTGCCACATCACACGGGTTTACAGGTGTAAGAAGTGGGTGAGATCCTTGTGTCATGCGAGCATCACGCCCACTGCAGCTTCAAGAAAAGATATTACCTACGAATAAACATGGAAATGTGATCCCGATCACCTCATTATACGGTAGCCAGGAACACGCACGCACGCACGCACGCACGCACACTTCTGCTCTATTTATACGTCTTATATTTATTTGAGTGACTAACCAAGGAGCTTCTCATTTTGCAGGTTTGAGAGAGAGAGAGAGAGAGAGAGAGAGAGAGAGAGAGAGAGAGAGAGAGAGAGAGAGAGAGAGAGAGAGAGAGAGAGAGAGAGACTGTAGATCCACAAGATCATCCATGAAAATGTAAATGTAATATCCATCCTACTGAAGTATAAACATGTTGTTTACTTCACCTGCTAGTTGGTTTATTTTAGACAAATAAACCACTGGTGGAAAAGAAAAACTCAAATGTTCAATATAAAGTAAAATATAAAATAAAAGTATCAATAGTGCCATGCAGAAATACCCTGTTACAAGTAAAAGTCTGCTATTCAAAATGTAAATTACAATCTCACATTCTGATCTTGTAGATGATCGGCCAATTTCACATATCCAAAAGGATAAAGTGTATTAATAAAACAAATCTACGAAGTAACTAGTAACCAAAGTTTTCAAGTAATTGTAGTGGAGTGAAATTACAATATTTGCCTCTGAGATGTAGTGGAGTAAAAGTAAAAGTATAGTGAAAATTTAAAATACAATAAAGTAAACATTCCTCAAATGTGTACTTTTGTAGGCTACAGCACTTGAGTACATGTGCTGTACTCAGACAGTTGCTTTCCACCACTGGGACAAACAACATCGTTTGTCATGATTTTCTAACTGTTTAATTACATCCACAAACTGTTGTTTAGCAACAACAGCCGCAAACACTCAGTGTGGACTATCAGTGAAGATATTAGTCACGTTAAGATGCTTGCTGACAAGAGTTTTGAAATATCTAGCCGTGAACATCTGGCCATTGATCGAGACAGACTGTACCTTTAACCCATTTAGACAGTGGCGTGCACAGACATTTAGAGGGGCAGGTGCTCAAGTTAAAAAAGGGCACCTTGTGCAGCGCGTGGAACCGGCCGGTTGCCTTAATCCATTTTGGGCGGGAACCCCTTTTGGTGTTAGCATTATGTTATGCTTTAGCTATTGAAAAATAGCAGATCTACAAGCTCATAGCGTCTTCTGAATCATGACAGTTTTCTGAAAAACCTGTTTCTATTATCAGTTCAAACTATAGTCTCAAAGAAATATTATCAAACTATTTCATGTCAAGGACCCCCAGAATTATATGAATTTGGCCGCCGACCCCCATCTGAAAATATGTTGTTCCAGATTCTCCAGAACTTCCAGGGACCCCCCAGAAGCAAAGATTTGAGTTAAAAACATTCTGTCTGTCCTGTTAGACACAAAGCCATCATAATTATATATATATGCTGTAAAACTATTTGACGGCACCAGAATATGTTCCACCACTAGAATGATTTATAAAGAAAAATGTCAACCGTTTAAAAAACAAAAACAATTTAGTTTCCCCGCTCACAATTAAAGTGCAATATTTGATAAAATCAACGGTTTTTCTTCCAAAGGTAAAGGCAGGATATTTTATGAAAAAGAAAAGAAAATAATTAATAAATACAATTACAGGCTACAACCTCAGCCTTGCAGACATCTTCAGATTCAACTGAAACATCGACCTCACCCCCGTCTCGTTTTGTGATTGGTAGCTTGTTCTGGAATTGATTGATGAGCGGCGCGATCTCTACAAATGTGGAACGACGGCCAGAAACGGAGTCCAACTGGCTGCATTCCGTCAGGAAAGTGCAAAGCGGCAGGACGCCGCAGCCAGACACACAGTAGAGTATGTGCATCTGTTGCATGATTATATATTGGTTAACGATTAGAGAACACGCTGAAAATGTGTGTACGGCGCAGTCGACGCTTAGGGACATGGCGTCCCTATTTTAGGCAAGTCATTACAGGCGCAAATATTTCAAAATTTCTCTCTACCAAACTGAACGGAACTCGCTAAAACCCTGTGCGTGCGCCATGCATTCGCCACCCACAGTACAGCCTTTTGACTGGAACTGCTCGCCCCTAAATTCCCCGACAGAATGTATATGTCTTTTTTGTGATCATGTCTGCAGACATGCCTTGTGGATGCACATAATGTGTATATTATACAGAGGGAAAGACATTTTC
Source organism: Electrona antarctica (assembly GCF_951216825.1). Taxonomy (NCBI): domain Eukaryota; kingdom Metazoa; phylum Chordata; class Actinopteri; order Myctophiformes; family Myctophidae; genus Electrona; species Electrona antarctica. Next base: position 41,557,401 of record NC_136794.1, on the reverse strand, counting down.
ACAGGAGTGGGGGGGAAAAAAGAGCGACCATTCTCAGACATGCATCCACCCCTTTTAAAAACCTTCCCACCGACAGAGAGCGGTCCTAGGGGGTCTGTAAAGTCAGGCTGCCTGCTTCACTGACATGGGGACCGTGGGGCAGAGTCTTGTCTGGTCAGGACACAAGGTTTCTGGGGGCTTGTTAATGCAACCCCCACCCCCCACCCCCCTAAACCCACAACACCGAGGCAGGGAGGACAGGCGAGATGCATGGAGCCCAAGTTTACAAACCCAAAAGTCATGACTCCCTAGCTGCGGCTTGTAAGGTGATGTCACCGTAAAGTGAGAAATAACCCTGACCCTACTTCTGAAAGCAACGACTGGAAAAGCAACAGACACGAAAACCAGACACATACAGTACACCGTATACTGTGGAGTACATTCAATCAAACATCAAAGAAGTGGGAGGAATACAATCTATCACAGGATAAACTGCTCTTTCCCACAGTTGAGTGTCTTCAATTTTATTTAGCAGTTCCTCTTTTTCTGAGATGTTTGAATATAAGCTACATTTAAGCTGCTAAATCCATCTTTCTTCTGCTAACTTGTGCGATTTTCTTTTGCCAGAAGAAGGCCGTCTGCCAAAACTTCTGTATGAATTAATTCATATACTCTATTGTGCACTGGCTTTGCTTGCCTATAGTGCATCTTAACAGCGGGAGAACAACGGTGAGCGACACATAAGCGCCCGCTATCGACATCTTCGAAGATGTCGAAGATGTCATCTTTTTGGGCGACGTTCCTCCGCCCACTTTTCGGCCATCGCCTGTTCGCCTGCTATCACCAGTAGTTGCCAGGTCCCATTGACAAATAGTGCACTTCCGGATAATTCATCTGACTGTCGCCCGCTGTCAAAACGCACTGTAAGAACAGATCCACAAGGCTACAATTCAAGCGAATCATAGGTTTGCGTTACTGCATCAGGGTTCTTCTGCATGAGCGAGCAGATGCCACTCACTCAGATATCCATCGCCTCGCCGACATACGCGTACGTATACTGTATAGGTGTTGCGTTTCCACTTTTCCCCCGCGAACCGGTATCAATAACAGGTTAACAACTCTATTCCCCCTCAGGGATCAACACAAAATCTAATCTCAGTTTATCTTTCCATCAGTCACCGGTGAGAGAAACTCTATCCATCCTGGGACACAGGACAAAAACATGGATCCTGTGAATCAAAGTGCAGGGTGTGTTGTGTTTAGTGAAAACATGGATCCTGTGAATCACAGTGCAGGGTGTGTTGTGTTGTTGGTGGAAAAAGTACTCAATTGTTTTACTTAAATAAAAGTACCAATACTGCAATTTAGAACTACTTCGACTACAAAAGTATCGGCATCCAAAATGTACTTAAAGTATACTAAAAGTAAAAGTACTCATATTGCAGAATGTCCCACTTCACAAGTTCAAAAGGTGTACAAAGTCTATTGAAAATAGCAGATTTACAAGCTCACAATGCGTCGCAACGCGACGCATTGTGAGCTCATGTCGCACAGCTGCGTCTAGATTCTTGCCTATAGAAAGCATAGGTGGACCCCAGGCTAACCCTAACCTAACCTGAACCGCAAGCACGGGAGCAGCGCACGTCCGACCGCATGTCCGACCGTTGTTTCCGCATGTGGGTCCGTTGGTGTGTCTAACCTGCGAGTGCATCCTGCCAAACAGTGGGTCGGGACCCACATGTGGGTCGCGGCCCAATGTTATTAATGTTATTAATCATTTTTCTACATGCACACACGCGCACACACACACACGCACACACACACACCTTTTGTATACCGGTGTGCGTCTTTCCAGCAGAGCAGAGCAGAGCAGGGGGCCTGCTGTGATTTCAGGTGCCCCCCCCCCCCCCGTTTCTGAAGAAACAGGTGGCGGACACGTGCTCCGGAGACTTCTCTGATGCTCGCATTCCTCATCACGCGTACATCTCTGTCATCCAAGGACCTTTTTATAAAGCCAGGGTTTTTGTTTAGGGGGGGGGGGGGGGTCTACGAGCCAAAAAGCGTTCCGCTCTAGAGTTTCTCAAATCCCGCCCTTTTCATAAAAGAGACAATCTGTCAAGACCTATTACAGCAAGATGCTGTAGGCTTACATGGAGACAGACAGACAGACAGACAGACAGACAGACAGACAGACAGACAGACAGACAGACAGACAGACAGACAGACAGACAGACAGACAGACAGACACAAGGCGATACAATTGAATACTGTGATGTGTGGTATCGTGATTAGATAATTAAAATGAACATGGTAATTTTTCAGTGTATAAACAGCACATCACATGTACTTTAAAACATGTAACATATAAAGACATAACTTGGAGGGCCTATACTTCTATACTAAAGCCTTACAGAAACACAGCTAAGTTGCTGCACTGTTTGAAGATAGAGGAGAGAGCATGAGAGTGAAACAGATTGAGAGAGAGAGAGAGAGAGAGAGAGAGAGAGAGAGAGAGAGAGAGAGAGAGAGAGAGCTTAGTATAGAAGAGAACACATGAGGTGTGAAGCCGGAGGGAACGGAGGACCCTTCCTCGTGCGGACCCCCAGGGGAGCCCTTCGCCGTGGACTGAGGTAATACAGCCATCTGCACTAGCTGCGCTCAGGGTGGACTGGAGAGGGGCTCGCGATTTTAGGAGGCTCCAATAAAACTATAGGCCCGTTCGGTGGACACACTTCGGACGGTCTCACCCCGGCCGTGTGAAATTTACACACAGGCTTGAGCTGCAGAGCGACTCGCTCGGCGGTGCCCCGCGAGGCCTTTAACTGCTGTCGGCGTGCCTGCCTTGTGATGTAAAAAAAAAAGAATTCATGCATGTACAGTAAAACAACCAGCTCAGTGGCCTTGTGGTTAGAGTGTCCGCCCTGAGACTGGGAGATCGGGGTTCAATCCCCGGCCGGGTCATACCAAAGACTCTAAAAATGGGACCCAGTGCCTCCCTGCTTGACACTCAGCATCAAGGGTTGGATTGGGGGTAAGTCCCTGCGACATACTAGCGTCATGTCCAGGGGGTGTACTTGTACATCAAGCTGCCTCACGCTACAGAAACAGGAGATAGGCTCCTGCCCTATGGGCCTCATGCCTCGACAAGGCTACTTACTTTACAGTAAAACATACTGTATGTCTCAACTGAATCGTTTTACATACTGTACTGTACAACACATTGACATTAGGGCCTGTCCTGTTGTCCGGGACAACTAATACAACTTTCCGGGGGAAGTGCAATAGTGCATTAAAAATTATACTTGTCTGTTGGACAAGTGACTCTTGGTTTCACTTTTTCTGTGAAGCTCCGAGCGGCCAATTACATGCAAATGTAAAATATTTTATATAATGCGTGTGTCTCTCTGTTAAAATGATAGACCTTTCATTTCTTTGTCAGTGGGCAAACTTACAAAATCTGCAAGAGATCAAATAATGATTTATTTCACTGTATGCAGTACATAATATACACTGTACTGTATGAAAACCCACCTGTTCAGAATGGCATTTCCAAGCTGATGTGTTTTTAAACTGTGTTATATGCACTGTTTTCTTGGTTTTACTCTTTTAATAGTTTTTTCTAATAAAGTTGGACTTTTTCTTGTCCGTCCCCCCCCCCCCCCCCCCCCCCCCCGGCCCCAACACATGTAAAGCGTCTTTGAGTGTCATGAAAAACTTCTATATAAGTCCCAGATATTATTATTACTGCATGAGCACATATTCTCTGCATGTCTTCCTCTATTGCTCAAATATACATACATGCTGTACATACAGTATGCAAAACATGTTCTTTAGTGACAAGACAGTATTACTGTAGTAGACATGCAGCGATACACACATATCCCAACATAGAGATGATCATGACCGTGCACACACGCGCACACACACACACACACACTCCATACCACACACGCACGCACGCACGCACGCACGCACGCACACACCTATAAAGTACAACCGCGCAGTAAAGTTCAGCAACACTCCATTCCATGTCAAAGACTATCAGCGTGCCTCATATAGAATATCCCTCACCACAGCCAGAAGTCACATTTAATTTGGAAAAGCTCTGGGCAGCGGGTATTCTTGGAACGAGAACATGGTCGAATGCATACTTAAGTGAAACGCAAGGAGAACCCTTAATCTCATTTTCAGGGGGGTGGATTAGTGGTAAAGTTCGCCATGTCAAATTATCACACGGCCACAAAGAGCACCGCTTATGGGTAATGACTTTATGGCAAGAGGCTTCCGTGGATGCGGTCACTGTGACATAAATATACACATACTACACCGTAAAAAAGGGTGTACAAATGTAACCTTAACGGAGTCTTGAATTCCACCTGCAACTTGACAGTAGGCCTATATACAGACACTGTGCAGCAGTGGTTCTCTTTTTATTTGAACCCCTCCAAAATGATGCGGCGACCCCTTGGGGGTCCCGACCCACAGGTTGAGAACCACTGCTGTACGGCACAGTACAGTAACAAAACTGGAGCGGTGTCTTTTTCATGTCACTGAGGTATACCATATGTGTTGTGACATGGTAATCTAGCAAAAGCCTGTAATGTCCACAGTGGACACCTTAGTGTGATGGCCGGCTGTAGTCATGGCCAAGAGCCAGTCATGACATTGGGCATTTCATATCTTCATATTTCTCAGTCAGGCGTTGCTTTTCGTAGTTCCGGCATAGACGGCATCATTTTGATTCCATACTGGACCACAGGGTGAGTTTATATACTGAAAATAAATGTTCACTCCAAGTCCAACTCACTGCATGCTCCCCTCCTCCCATCTCCCCTCCTCTCTCTCATTAATAGGCATACAGATGTATTGGCATGCATGCATTACACGCACGCACTCACACACACACACACACACCCACATGCTTAAACTCACGTACTGTACGTGCGGTGTATACGTACTCATGTACATACAGTCACGCACGCACGCACCCACATGCATGCATCCATGCACGCAGGCATGCAAGCATGTTGCTTGCAGACAGGCACGCACACGCACACACACGCACACACACACACACACACACACACACACACACACACACACACACACACACACACACACACACACACACACACACACACACACACACACACACACACACACACACACACACACACGCACACGCACAAGCTCGTACACGCATGCACTACAACCAGAAATACCGTATAATGTTATAAACATTTAGAAATCTGTAACAAAAGGCAGCTTATTAATCCCCAGGCAGACCTATGATATAATTTACTGTAGGTTTGCACAGCATATGTCCAAGGCCTACAGTATAGGATGATGGACATGTGTTTCATTATAATGAATGTATGGTTCTGTAGATAATTTAAAACAAATAGATCTGCAAAGATGTTTTACAAACAAGTGCTTGTATGGGTTAAACCCTGACTAAATATAGTATGCTTACACAAGTGGCTGTATAAAAATAAAATAGGTTATATCAAATACAGTAATTGGTACTGTCAAATTTAGATATGTCAAATGAAAGTTAACTTAAGTTGGTGATTTCGTTACCCGTTTTTTGTGGTTATATTTTAACAAATAGAAGTTTTCCCATGACATGTAAGTCTTTATGTGACATTGCCTATTATGTCAATCCAGACATTTCAATTGGGTTGCCATGGTATAAAACAGTTTAATTAGAGATGTGTATTATCCACTCCATGTTACAACACAAAGACGAAGATCGTTTAGACTGAAACGTTGTAGGCTGAGCTAAGATCTGCTATTTTTGAAAATCATGAAAATGTGTGCAAATCTTTGAAAAAAACGTATAATAATAAAATGTGTCTGCAAACAATATCTTGTTCCAGGGACCCCCAGAAGCAAAGATTTTGAAGGATTGTTTATATAATTGTTTATATATATATATATATATATATATATATATATATATATATATATATATATATACACAATCCTTCAAAAACTTTGCTTCTGGGGGTCCCTGGAACAAAATATTGTTTGCAGCCAAATCCATATAATGGATTGACGTTTGAAAAGCACTGACATAGGAAACCACTGACATAGACACATTAAGTTTTTCAGAAAACTGTTAAGAGTTTCGTATACATTTTTAGAATTGGCCTCAGGTCTTTATGGGTTACACATTAAATGCAGACGTTTGGCTGGGCTACAGCGTTTCAACACAAATATCATTCAAATACACAAATACAAGGAGCTTTTCGTTCAAGTTCTTTATTGTTGTCAATGTAAAGTACACACACAACAGCTAGTAGCAACATTGCAGGCAGTGAAAGTATTGTACTCCAAGCATACCTCAATGTGTGAAGAAGAAATGAGATAGAAACGAGTCAAGATGACTCAAGAATAAATGTTATACTTTAAAGTACATTTCTGGGGCAGTAACCTTACTGTACATCAGATGTACAGCAATTGCACACATCTTATTACTGATTAATAGTAATAAATACTGATTATTAGTAATAATAATAGTAATTACACAGGTATCACATACACTTCCAGTAATATAAAGTGCAAACTATAAATGCCTTCATTTGCTAGGGTTTACTTTTTCAAGCAAAGATGATGAATTCAATAAATGTAATAAATTAAACAGTAATACTTTGGAAGGTACATTGACTTCCCTTTCAAAACATTCCATACACTTTCACATTTTAAAACTGTGTTTATGAACTTATTTTTTTAATACATTTTCTTTCCAACTACCATTTCCCCCTTTTTTATGAAGTAAAAGCTTATGAAGCGCTTACATGCATTAACACTTTCAGCTTTTGTGCATTTCCAAATTTTGCTATTAAACACACTGACAACTATATACACATTTCAATCACATTCCTTCTTCATCTAAAATTAAAATAGTCCTACACTTTTTAACCTATGATGAATGGCAAGCAAATATCTCCCCCAACAAACAACAAGTGAGATGAACCAAGCACTGTCCTCCACCAGAAAAGTTAGACAAGCTGGCGGATATTGTACACCTCAAAAGACAGTATTTAGCCTATAGCCTGATGCCCCATTATCCCGCCTGCAGCTCGAGAAGGTTTGTTTTCAGATCCTGAGCTTCTTGTAAAAGACGGCAGCGATGCAGAGGGCAACAATGCACACAAAGGCTAAAACACCTACAGCAGCACCAAGCCCGGCGGAAGAAGAACTCGCATCGTGTGTTTTGGGCTGGCCCGTGATGACATTTTCTTGGGTGACGATCTCCGGGGAGGTGATGGTGTGGAGTTGGGAGACGTCAGCTGGCTCATCGTCCGTTGCTCTCCTTCTCCTGTTGTTGCACGCCATGAAGCCGCTGCAGGTGGCGACCTCGCACAGGCGTGTGATGCAGTGCAGGTAGTAGGTGGAGACGGTCTCGTTCTGCTGCTCCATGAAGCGGAAAGCCGGGAAGGAGAAGCGGGCGCTCTGGCTTACACCGTTCTGGTTCATGGTGGTGAGCTGGTCAACCTGACAGGGTATAAACAGGTTGAAGAAGGTGGAGTTGGTAGGAAGTGCGGAGATTGAGGCGTAGCACCGGTCCAGAAGCACGTTGTACTGGGTTGTCAAGTTGGTGGCTTTCACCTCTACGTAGACCTTGGTCCTCAGCTCGATTCCATTCTGTGGCATCACCAGGGGCGTTGTGTAGGCACTATCGCTGAACAGCTCCAGGCGCAGGGTGCTGATGAAGCTGCCATTGTTGTCGTTCAATGAAATAGAGGAGGCTGACACATCAATCTGGGTGTTGTTGATCAGGTACTCTAAGGGGTAGGCGCAGGAGTAATAGTACTTCATCTCAGCATTGTAGGTGATTGTCCCTGTGGTGGGATCGGAGGATCGCACAATGCCACTGACGTTGACTGTCTGGATGTTGGAGAAGTCTGAGAACACTCCTGTGCCGGCAGCGCTGGTGGTCCTGAAGACACTTCCACAGGCATGGGTTCTGTTCAAGGCGAAGTTGAAACGCACCACGGGTGGAGATGCAGACAAATCCAGGGTTCCCTTGCAGGCTGGGTCCGACACATGGTTCATGATCATCAGCGTTTGGTTGTAGCCGGTGTAGACGATAGGGCAGGCTTGGATTGCCAGACTGATGGAGTCGGTGCCACATGTCACTGCGATGTCAGTGTATTCTGGACGCCTCGCTTGTCCTTCTGAAGTGCAGTCCTGCAGTGTCAGCTGACTACTTCTGCCTATGATGGTGGCGACGATTAGAAGAACGTGAAAATTCATCTTTGCTATATGACAGTGTTCGGCTCCTGCGTCTGGAATGTCTGGATACCTTGTTAAGTCAGCTCTGAAGGCAAACGCAGGTTGATGCTGGTGATGGCTGTTCAGGACTCTTTTATAGTATGTCTCTTTCACTGTGATTGGCTAAAAACAAGGTCAAAGCATCCAGCTATATGCTAACAATTGCCTTGTATTTTAAAGAGAAGGGCGGCAGCTGTGAATCATACCCTGGGGGCAACAACCTGAAATCCGAAGCATTATTGTCTTCAGAAACTGTAACAAAATAAAGATATCTGACCTGGTGCTGGGTCACAGTCAAGTAACTTAACATAAAGTACAGTAAACCATATCTGCTGAAAAGATCCCATACAAATCCTCCGGATGGAGAACATTCATAAATGACCCAGTAAGTATCATCTGTAGCGGACACTGACCCACTGACATTGACTATCTAATGACTATGCTATAGTTTCACTTTAGTGTTTTTCCATTTTCCCCAGGGGAAAGGGAAACTAACTAAAACTAACTCCATGTGGAAATTAAAACGTGTTTGGCATTAGGAAATGAAATGGTTACGAAACTCCTTAAAAGACATTATAGTACAGAGAGTTGAGCGCATAGGAATCCAAATTCAGAATGAGGTATTCTGAATTACTTGGATGCAATTCTTGAAACTCTAACCTCAGTCTCTTAACAGAGCCTCAAAACGCACACTTAGTTGACCAGGGTCCTCCAGGGCTCTTCAACAGGGGGTCCGGGACCCCTAGGGGGTTGTCAGTTACTTCTCAGAGTTACTACGGGGGGGGGGGGGGGTGGACCAAATATTTGTGTGATATGATTTAACCACTTGAACTCTAGCATCCCTATTTCAATTTTTATTTATTTTCAAAAATAGCAAATCTACAAGCTCACAATGCCTTGCGCAAGGCGTTAAGGCCCAGGGGTGCCAAAAAGGTAGATCGCGATCTACCAGTAGATCACAAAGGCTGTGCAGGTAGATCACATGACAAAGAATATTTAATTTAAATATATATTTTTTTGGCATCCGTTGACTTGATTGATTGACTGACATAAAAAAGGGCCTGTCAGCTCAAACCCATAATGCAATACTTTTTCAAGTTTTCAAGAGTGTTGCTGTGCACAAATCTCGGTAGATTATAAATGAAATACAAAAAAACTCTAGGCCTACAGTACCTATTCCATTTATCCCCTTTCCCATTCCAAGTGCATTTGTCTTAAATGTAATGCCAGCGCCGCTATTCCAAAGCCATTTTCAGCAATGGTATTATAATGTTTTCATTGGGTAGATCTTGTTGAGCTGGTCATTTTGAAAGTAGCTCTCAAGTCAAAAAGTGTGGGCACCCCTGCGTTAAGCTAAGGGTCAAGTGTGTTAAATGAGAATGGTGGTTAAACTGAGAATACAAACTCAACATTGATGATAGTGCTGTCAAACATCTATGAAATCTACAGTATGAAGGTAAATCTGCAACAGAAGTATAATTATATAGTGGGAGTGCTTCATCTCCGTCTCTCAGATAGGGGGTCCTTGGGCTGAAAAACGTTGAAGACCACTGCTCTAATACTTATACTGTACTATAGGTTCACTAGTATCTCCATTTACACAAACTCTTTGCCGATCTACAAGGCTCACAACCCGTTGTGATGTGTCGTGAGCTCGTACTGTAGATCAGCCATCTTCGCAGAATATAATGTTCGCCCTGGGGACACTAGGGTTCATGCGGTTAAGGCAATTGGCCAATTATACTATTCCACTGTTCATACAGAATGCAGAACACTTAACGCTGTTGTCATGGTGTGTAGAGGCAATTTTCATTCCTCTTTGACATTCCAATCAAAACAGATTTGTGTCTTTCTTTCTATTGGCCAGTGCATGACTACATTTCCCATTCGCACTGACACAGTTGATCATCGGGTAAATTGTTGGATGTAAATTAAATTATCATGTACAATAAGTGCAAACCATAAGGCCAGCATGATGGGTGATTGGAATGAGTAAACGCATATTAAAGGACTACTTTGTTTTTGTTTTTCAAACAAGGTTCATATTTTAGGTTGTTGTTAGAGGAAGTAAGAGATGATTGCTGCTTTCATTCGTTTTAGCGATGTTAGCTGTTGTTGACAGGGGGGCGGGGGCATTCGAACATTCTTTAACCAAATTTGACGGTGTTTTCTTTATTATTATTTACTATAGTCCTACTAGACCCCAGGAAATTACATCTGGCCACAAAAGCTCACGGGATCTACTGGCGTGAAGGGGGATACTATAGGGGGCTGCCATACATATTTAGCCACATGTTCAAATGCCCCCGCCTCCCTGTCAATAACAGCTAAAATCGCTAAAACGAAAGAAAGCAGCAAATGAAAGAAAACTCATATTTTCCTTTCTCTAATAACAACGTAAAACATGAACCTTGGTTGGAAAAAAGTTGTCCTTTAATTAATACTCACACAAAACTCACATGCTGAGGGTTCCAGTGCACTGATTGTATGTCAAACTGGAGCAAGAAAGCAGGTGTCAATAGTCGGGTTGGTGCAAGAATAGTGAAAATAGCAGATCTACAAGCTCTCAACACGTCGCAGCGTGACGCGTTGAGAGCTTGTAGATCAGCTATTTTCCGTGGCGCAACCCAGCACTCTTTATCTACTGGAGATGCGGTGTACGACATAACAAACTAGAAAGAAGCAATTCTGGGAAATTGCAAAGTGTGGTTGCCTCACTGGCTGATATAGGCCCCTCCCTGTAATTTGGCTAGCCAATGACAATGTCAAGTCACCCTTGTGATCATGCGTAAGTAATTCGGAGGGTTTTTCCCCCCCGAAAATATGTTTTTGCAACAAACTGGTAAGTGTTTTTGCAATTGTGGCGCCCCCTATGGATGAAAATTGAATTGCTTTTGGCTCTGTGTTGATTAAGCCACCCTCGACATGTGATTCAGATTTGGGATGGATCGGACATTCCGTGCGTGAATTGTGGCATTTTTTGTAAAATAGGCCCCTCCCACTAACTTTGGAAGACGATTACGGACGAACGATACGGAAGATCAAAATTCTGACTGTGCTGTTTTAATCGAATAGGTCCGGAGATCATGTGTACCGATTTTTGTGAGATTTGGACAAAATCTGTAGGTGGCGGATCCAAAAGTGTGTTTTGAACAAAATTCAAAATGGCGGAAAATCTATCTAGACGCAAATGGGCGTGGACTATATGGGGAGATGCGTCATGACTCAAGGAATCCAGGGAAAAAATAATTTTGATTTTACGACCTACCGTGCAAGAGTTATATAGCAAAACATAAAGTGGGCTGTTATAGCGCCACCATGAGGCCGACCGATATAATTATATGTTAATTAATTTTGATAATTATTATGAACCTCCCCTCCAAGTGTTGTAACTACAGCCCTTACGGTCTCAGAGAAACAAATAGTTGAATGTGAGTTTTCCCATTTTCCCATTCAAGTGAATGGGGAAAATTAATTCACTAATTAATTAATATCAATTAAACTATACAACATTTCTCTTATCAATCAACAAGCACACGATTCCCGATGAAGCCGGTCGATTTGACATATGGCTCGAGTATGTTTGGCAAAAACTGTGGGAGGAGTAGCACTGCAAAATAAAGTTTATACAGAATAATAATAAACAAAGAAAGAAATAAAAGGTAAGGGGAACAATAGTATGGTTGCCCATAGGCAACCACACTAATTAGTTAAACTCAAAATGCTGCGTTCCAAGTTCAGGAGACTTCGGAAAACTCCTGAATGTTGCCTTCCGGTATGGCTTGGAAAGTAGTGGAGAGATTGGTTTGGCAACAGTGACAAAATAAATGAATAATACATAATAAAAAAAAGGTAAAATAACCATACTGAGATACTTTAATTTGTGTCCAGGTGGGTTAAGGCCAGTTTTGATGTGAACACTGGTGTACATTTGGAGACATTGAGACTGACTTACGGTAGTGTCTTGACACATCATTTTGATTGTCATGGTTTTACGGTTTTACTAGGAAATGCATCCAAGTGAAGAACTGTCAAATAAACATTTATCCCCTGGGCGGTGAAATGCAAAGTCATTGAAAGTTAATACAACCATGTTAATGGAACAATTTACAAAGCTGGGTGGCCTTTTGCACAGAACAATCACAAACTGTTTTTTGATCAATTATTGCACAATAAACATTTTGTGCTTTAATATTGTCTATATGAATATTGGCAGTGCACAGATATTAGTTTAACTCGGAGTGTTAATATGTGGCTCACTACAAACTATGAACCCAAAAGGACATGATGTGCATAAAACCTTACTCATACTTTCAGTCCCTTTCAGACCAACAGTATCAGTATTTTTTACATCTACACCAAATCCGAATCCTATTTTATTTTCTTCTATTTTTTTGTATTCTCACTACAAACTATGAACCCAAAAGGACATAAAACCTTACTCATACTTTCAGTCCCTTTCAGACCAACAGTATCAGTATTTTTTATATCTACACCAAATCCGAATCCTATTTTATTTTCTTGTCTTTTTTTGTATTCTCAGTTTTTCTATCAGTACATCCCTAATTGAAACACTGTCTGGTGCTGTAGCTACTGAAGTGAAATCTGCACTCGCCCAGCCTGAGAAGTACAGTATTAGCCTTTGCCATCGGAATTCCTCATATACCTGCTTGGTATTACAGTATACGTCTTTACACCGTGCGTCACCCTCAACACTTCTCCTATAAAACGAGAAACAAACTCTTCAGCCGCACTACCACCGCGAAAGACAGAAAAGGTGGATTGAGTTGACTCGGGTCCAAGTGTTTTAGCACCTGAACCCTTGCGAGTACAATAAACGTCAGTGGGATATTTATAGCGCAGTATATGGAGAATGTTCAATTCCCTGCTCCGCAATAATGCGCGTGCATCTGCTAACCGCATCAGAGGGGAGGCAAAGGGCCCTTTTCGCTCCAGAGGGGAAAGGGACATGAGGAGTGAAAATAGAAAATGTTCAGCACGTCAGCCTCCCCGTGTGCCACTGTACACTTTCTATTAACTTACACTTTAAGCCCCCCGTAACCCAAACCCCCGAGCCAACTGCCGCCCTCTCTCACCGATGCCCCGTTGGGTGGCGGCCTGGGGACCGAGGAGGGCTATGTTTAACTCCGACGCTCACCTTTACAGCCGTCATGAGAACATGCCACACAGAGAGCATGGTGATCCAGTCGGTCACGTCCGACATGACCCGTCTGGCAGCCTGCCACTCTCTTATACCTTCAGGAAGAGCAACTGTCATAAAGGTTCTCCTCTCCCGTGTAACACAAACCCTTCGCCTAATTGATGTTGGCTTCACATTACCCATGCAAGCCACATTCTAATTCATGTTTTACAATTTAGTTTTTTATTTGTGTTCTTTTTTTCCATGTTAACCACTTGAAAGTTGTATAGATCTACTAAACTACAGGCTCACAATGCATTACTTGCAAAGCCTGTAGCCTGTATTTTCGGCAAAGAGAGGGGAAAAAAGGAGTGGATCTAGTATTGAGAAGCAGGTGACTCTGCAGGTCAACTGGTTGTATAGGATTTAGGTTAAATGTCCGTGAGCTCCATCCATTTGCATGGAGCTCACGAAGTCTTGCGAAGTCTCACGTTAGACGAGACTTTAAGCTTTACGCCTGGAACACAGCAACGGCGTTACTATGGAGTAAAGTGTGATGATTTTCGAGCGATGGAAATGAGCGAATTAGCACTAAAACCCAGCGCCCCATTGAGGGCTTATGGTGGGGTAGGGGAAATAGCCAATAAGAAAGCCTTCTAGCATGAAACTCTCCTTTAAGTAGTATTTTGATGCCAATACTTTTGTACTCAAAGATTATTATTACTATTTTTTATTTTATTTTTACTTGTAAGAGTAGTATTGATACTTTTACTTAAGTAAAACAAATGTGAGTACTTGTCTTTAACCAGTGCTGGTTGTAGCCGTGAAGAGATCGAGGGTCACAGGGTGCATGGCCTGCATGGTGACATGTCTGCATGGTGACATGTGGAAAAACACAGGTGTAACATGAAGGACATATTATATTATACTATGGGAACAATGAGATGAGTGTGAGACTGACAGAGGAAAAAGGGGTCAATGAGAGCTCGCTAAAGCAGTAAGCACACACACACTGAAGCAGTGAACAAGTGGCCTTATTAACCAATATTATACAATTAGTTGGACGGAGTCCCCCAGGGTTCTATTCTAGACCCCTCGTTATTCCCCTCTCTTTTTGTCAAATCAGTTATTGTTGATTTGTTTTCAGTTATTGCTGCACGATTAATCGAACAAAAAGATTGTGATCTACCTGTACATTCAGATGGAACCACTAGTTGGCTGTACAATTCATGTTAGTTACTCTTGTGTTTTTGCTACAAGAGACAGACTTTGAGAGGTTTAATTCAATTACAATTAGGCATTTAGCAGACGCTCTTAAATCCAGAGCGATTTACAGTAAGCAATAACAAAAAACAAATATATAAAAATAGTCATCATGAATCATACATATAAGCTAAGAACCTAACAGTGGAATATCTATAAATGAACTATTATATACTATAATAGTGCTACATGTCTACATAAAATGCTATCTAAGTTTCAAGCCACAGTAGTTGGCTCCAGGTGGCACATTGTTAATGTAGTAATAATGTTCCGCAAATACAGACTAAAGAAAATAAATATTTTCATGGGGGAAAAAAATGGGAATTCACATTTGAGCGAGAACAGTGCAGAACTGCTTTTAGTTGTCTTATAGGAGTATTTATCATTGTACATTTACGCATACATGACACGTGTCCTCTGCAGTGTGGGACGTGTCATTATGAGACACAGAAAGACACAGGTATACTGTATACTGTATAGTGGAGGGAGGAGTTATTAGTAACCCAATAAGACCTGAGGCCCAGTCTAAAAATCTGAATCCCCCCCCCCCTTTTTTTCCCCCTCACTGTATATGTCTCTTTTCCCTTTTTACCTCTATGATGAATTCCTGTTCTGTTCTTTGACTATATAGAAGTGTCTATTTGTACGTCTCTAAATGTGTTGATGAATTGAACATGGTGGACCCTCTTGTAAACAAGTGTAATGCTTAATTGGGTCGTCCACTCACAGTTAACAGTCTTTGTATTGAGTTTGTGCTTGAAATGTACTGTAATTCTGCAAACTGTTAATAAATATTTCAATCAATCAATCAATCTAAAAAAATGTCTTCTAAATCAGTTTTCTGAAAAACCTACAGTATGTTGAAACCTACAGTATGTTGCTTGCTATATAGGCTATATCTTTGTTGTCGAGCAGAAACCTCTAATCACCTTCATTTAACTTTGTGTGTGTGTTTTTTTATTTTGTATTAATGCACTAGTCCAGGGGTTCTCAACGTTTTTGGCCGGGGACCCCCGGAAATGCTTTGGCAATGTCTCGGGACCCCCGCCCCGCCCCCTCCCGACCCCCAATATAAATTGACTGCTACAATAACCTTAATAATAGAGACAATACACCATAAATAAATACTGAAACCAGATATAATCATTAGGAAGGTGTATGCATGTACTATATGTGTACCATGTAAACTCTTAATTTTCAATTTTCCATCCATTCAGTTGGGAAAAAAAATAAATAAAAAACTTTTTCTTTTTTTTTTATAATTTGGGGACCCCCAAAAATAATTTGGCGACCCCCTGAGGGGTCGCGAGACACGGGTTGAGAACCCCTGTACTAGTCGATCATACTACAGCAGTGTTTTTCACCACTTTTCATATTAAGGTTAATTATTTATTCATTTATTCATTACTCATTCATTTATCTCATCCAACGGACCACCATTGGATGAGATTCAGCCTCTCAGACCCCAAAACTAAAGAATATTTTGTTGTCGTTGGATAAGATTGTGTCCACAATTCCATGCTGTATTGATGTTGGTACGTACCATTAGGAGAGATAACAGGCAAATGTTAATCAATAAAACAATGATTTTACATTCTACTATTCTAATTGTGTAGACTTAATTAGGTAATTTATTTTTTACACGCTCAAGAGTTAAAGATCTATAAGAGTCCAGTTGATTACCAACTTTCCAACATTTACCTGGAACCCCCTCAGGGACCACTGGTGGTCCCCGGGCCACTGGTTGAAAACCACTGTACTACAGCATCACACAAAAACATCAATCAAAAGTAACAGATCCACAAGCTCTGCTACTATTTCTACTTTTGAATCCTGAAAAGTAAAATTTTTAGACATGATGAGGTTTCCAGTCCACCCGACAGACGACGACGTACTATAGCCAAAATCTAAATGAACACAGAATATATTCTCTCCCGGTTTTAATGGGTTGAACTTAAAACAAAGAAATCATGAATGACTCCGCGTGGGACTGGCATGGTGCGCCTCTCTACGTACACCGAGCAGCTGAAAGGCCCCTTACAGAATCACACCGTGGCATCCGAGAGAGAGAGAGAAAGAGAGAGAGAGAGAGAAAGAGAGAGAGAGAGAGAGAGAGAGAGAGAGAGAGAGCCTAGGACTTGGTGTGAAGGTGTTGCGTGGCCGCAGTGACAGATCCTTGTGCGTTGACAGTCTTTCCGCAGAGGTGTAGCTATCCGCGAACCGCAGGCAGCCCTCTCAGCCAGACAGACACCTTTGCTTCTCGCCACAGAGCAAATAGCTCCGCATAGGACGTTTTGCCAAATGGACATGCAGTTAATTGGCCACAGACACAGGGGCATAGCCATGACCTTTCTACTGGGTGGGGGTGGACGGGTGGGGTCATTTTATTGGGCTATAGCACATGCCAGATTTCAGTACGATAAAAGCTGTTGTTGACCTGTGGTCCTCTATACCTTTAATCTTTCTAAGATTACGGTAGCCTATTTAATAACGGCAATTAAGTTGTGTTGATGATTAATCATTTGTATTCACTTAAACCCCAGCAGCTATCGCTGAGAATAGCAGATTGACACGCTCACAACGCGATAACCTACCAACCACCCTACTGGGTGCCACCCCTACCAATTAAGACACTGGACGCAGACAAGAATACAACTATTATTGTATTAAAGAGAGCTATCTTAAGATGTTTATGAACAAAAAAGGCAAGAATTGCGCTGTGGTATTCTCAGCTGTTTTTTTTATTGAGAGAGAGAGAGAGAGAGAGAGAGAGAGAGAGAGAGAGAGAGAGAGAGAGAGAGAGAGAGAGAGAGATACTGTACAGCAAATGTCTCTCATGCAGCACTGTGACTAACACAAAAGCAATAATGTACTCACACCACTCAGATTCCGTCACAGACAAATGTGTAAATCGATTTTACAGCATTCGTATTTGTGTCCCATGTAATTCTAAAGTGTGTGTGTGTGTGTGTGTGTGTGTGTGTGTGTGTGTGTGTGTGTGTGTGTGTGTGTGTGTGTGTGTGTGTGTGTGTACAGTACGTGTCTTGTGTGGTGCGAGCACCGTACATGTCACTGCACTTGCGTGTCTGTGTATGCGGGCATGAAAAAAGTGTGAGTGAGAGAGCATGTGTGTGGGGCTCCTGGCCATATAAATCATTTCAGCACAGCTGTGGCCCGCTCCTCTATCTATCCTTAGATAAGCCTTCTCAAATCTCCCCCCGACATCATGTGGCCTGGCGCTGTTCACAGGCTACCCGCCTATCAGACTTCTCAAGTTTGTGTGTGTGTGAGCGAGCGTGTGTGTGTTCCTGAGAACGTGCAAAATTGACTGTGCACACTGCGTGTGCGTGTGTGTATGTCCGTTCACATGCGTGCATGTACGTGCACATGGCATGTGCTTCGGAACATGTGCCTGCATGTGTGTGCTGTGCTGCTTGGGAGAATATGTATAGTTTACATCAACGACGGTTCTCATACCGTTTCGTGCCAAGCTTAAGGAGCCCAACATGGATGTGTAGCCTATTTGGCCACGGACCACCAACCTGCTATAGGGACCCAACCCAAGAGGAGAAGATTTGTGTTGTTGACACTATCAAGATGTGTGTGGCTCACAGCCTCACACCTCACAGTGTGGCACAAAGCGAGCTTGTATATCTGCTATTTTTGCATAGCCAACATATAAATGGATAAAGTGCTTAAAGCGACTGCGATGCTGTACAAACTAATGTTGCTGACCCCACTTTGAGAACCAATTGGTTTACAATACAAGTCAACATGTGATCTCTTGTCCACTACAGCATCAATCTATCTATCTATCTATCTATCTATCTATAATTCTAAATCTATCTATAAATGTACCATGTCTCTGTACGTACGTCTGTAATCCACGTAACTCGAGAACCGTTCGCCCCACTGACTTCAAATTCGACACACACCACAGGGAGTACCCGACCTTGAGTTGGTCGGACCTACAGTTGTCCAGAACCGTGATAAAAGGCCCCTGCCCAGGCTCTGGACAGGGCCATAATTATAGCCAATTGATCTCACCCGATCACCCCTATATCTCCATATATGGAGCTGGCCTGTTCCGACATCACAATGCTGTTCTGACATCTGCATAGAGTCCATATTTGGGCATGCCTGACAAAGAACTCCAACTTGCATCAGTTCCAAGTAGGCCAGTGTCCAATGGGCATCGCTCTAGTACTGTATTATTAACCCATTCATTCCACCAGTCTATAGAGGGTATGCGCATGCATAAAGTCAATGGCAAATTGAGTGGAAAAGTGAGTTTAATGTTGTTTAATATTGTTTAATACAATCAGAGAAGACTTTTCTGTTTGGATGTATGTGCTGTCAAGGCCAGAAAGTAGTTTTTTGCCACTCAGTAGGCATTCCCGCATATCTTCCGGATATGATGATGATGTCACGCGCATAACCTCTATACCTTTCAACAACCTGGAAAGGCTGCTCTCTGCTCGACCAGCTCCACAATATCCGCCTGTTGAAAAAGCACTGGTGACGACATTTACTTCTAGAACCAGTGTTGAATTTGACAGCAAATTTAGATTTTAGTTTTAGTCATAGTCTCTTGAAAAGTTTTAATTTAGTTTTAGTCACATTTTAGTAATCTGGAATGTTTTAGTGTTAGTCTAGTTTTAGTCGACTAAATATCATAAGATTAAGATTTTACAAAATATTGTTTGCAGCCAAATCCATATAATGTTGGGGGTGAAAAGCACTGACATAGAAAACCAATGACATAGACACATTACTGACATAGACACATTACGTTTTTCAGAAAACTGTTAAGAGTTTCGTAGACATTTTTAGAATTGGCCTCAGGTCTTTATGGGTTACACATTAAAGGGGCATTCCACTCATTTTCAACATTTTACTATGTCATTAATGTATCTTAGAGCTTGTGTGTGGAAATAATAAAAACGTTCCCCCATTCTGTGTTTCCTAGAACTAGAGGTCTGAAAAAAATCATTAACATGGTGAAACACATCTTGATGATGTCATCAAGATGTGTTTCACCATGTTAATGATTTTTTTCATAATTACAGTTCTAGGAAATACAAAATGGGGGGACTTTTTATTATTTCCACACAACAGCTCTAAGGTATATTAATGACATAGTAAAATGTTGAAAATGGGTGGTTTTCCCCTTTAAATGCAGACGTTTGGCTGGGCTACAGCGTTTCAACAAAAATATCATTCAAATACACAGTTCTTTATTGTTGTCAATGTCAAGTACACACACAACAGCTAGTAGCAACATTGCAGGCAGTGAAATTATTGTACTCCAAGCATACCTCAATGTGTGAAAAAGAAATGATAGAAACGAGTCAAGATGACTCAAGAATAAATGTTACACTGTACATAAAGTACACAAAGTACAAGCAAAGAAGATGAATTCAATGATTTCAATACATTAAACAGTAATAATTTGGAAGATACATTGACTTCCCTTTCAAAACATTCCATACACTTTCATATATTAAAACTGTGTTTATGAACCTTTTTTATGAAGTAAAAGCTTATGAAGCGCTTACATACATTAACACTTTCAGCTTTCATGCATTTCTAAATTTTGCTATTAAACACACTGACAACTATATAGACATTTCAATCACATTCCTTCTTCATATAAAATGAAAATAGTCCTACACTTTTTAACCTATGATGAATGGCAAGCAAATATCTCCCCCAACACACAACAAGTGAGATGAACCAAGCACTGTCCTCCACCAGAAATCACACATTCAGCTCGAGAAGGTTTGTTTTCAGATAATGAGCTTCTTGTAAAAGACGGCAGCGATGCAGAGGGCAACAATGCACACAAAGGCTAAAACACCTACAGCAGCACCAAGCCCGGCGGAAGAATTCGCATCGTGTGTTTTGGTCTGGCCCTTGATGGCATTTTCTTGGGTGACGATCTCTGGGGAGGTGATGGTGTGGAGCCGGGAGAAGTCGGCTGGCTCATCGTCCATGCTTCTCCTTCTCCTATTGTTGCACTGCATGAAGCCGCTGCAGGTGGCGACCTCGCACAGGCGTGTGATGCAGTGCAGGTAGTAGGTGGAGACGGTCTCGTTCTGCTGCTCCATGAAGCGGAAAGCCGGGAAGGAGAAGCGGGCGCTCTGGCTGATGCCGTTCTGGTTCATGCTGGTGAGCTGGTCAACCCCGCAGGGTACAAACAGGTTGAAGAAGGTGGAGTTGGTAGGAAGTGGGGAGATTGAGGCGTAGCACCGGTCCAGAAGCACGTTGTACTGGGTTGTCAAGTTGGTGGCTTTCACCTCTACGTAGACCTTGGTCCTCAGCTCGATTCCATTCTGTGGCATCACCAGGGGCGTTGTGTAGGCACTATCGCTGAACAGCTCCAGGCGCAGGGTGCTGATGAAGCTGCCATTGTTGTCGTTCAATGAAATAGAGGAGGCTGACACATCAATCTGAGTGTTGTTTATCAGGTACTCTAAGGGGTAGGCACAGGAGTAATAGTACTTCAGCTCTGCATTGTAGGTGATTGTCCCTGTGGTGAGATCGGAGGATCGCACCGTGCCACTGACGTTGACTGTCTGGATGTTGGAGAAGTCTGAGAACACTCCTGTGCCGGCAGCGCTGGTGGTCCTGAAGACACTTCCACAGGCATGGGTATTGTTCAAGGGGAAGTTGAAACGCACCACGGGTGGAGATACAGACGTATCCAGGGTTCCCCTGCAGGCTGGGTCCGACTTATGGTTCACGATCATCAGTGTTTCGTTGTAGCCGGTGTAGACGATAGGGCAGGCTTCGATTGCCAGACTGATGGAGTCGGTGCCACATGTCACTGCGATGTCAGGGCATTCTGGACGTCTCGCTTGTCCTATTGATCTGCAGTCATCCAGTGTCAGCTGACTACTTCTGCCTATGATGGTGGCGACGATTAGAAGAACGTGAAAATTCATCTATATGACAGTGTTCAGCTCCTGCGTCTGGAATCTCTGGATACCTTGTTAAGTCAGCTCTGAAGGCAAACGCAGGTTGATGCTGGTGATGGCTGTTCAGGACTCTTTTGTAGTATGTCTCTTTCACTGTGATTGGCTAAAAACAAGGTCAAAGCACCCAGCTATATGCTAACAATTGCATTGTATTTTAAGGGCGGCAGCGTGGAATCGTACCCTGGGGACAACAACCTGAAATCCAAAGCATTATTTTAAATTAGACATTTGCCCAGGACGCAAGCAAATAAAAATAGCAGATTTACAAGCTTTGATTTTTATTTATTTTTATCATTGAATTTAGGCTTTAATTCATGGAAATGTTAGCTTTTTGGGGATGTTTTGTTGCGATTCAACAGTTTTTAAATAATAACAGTTTTGTTGTATGACCAATAGCAAAAATTGCCTGTTTACAATGCGACGTGAGCTCCTGCTATTTCTGATATGCGTCAAAACTGGAACGATATTTTGAAAAGAAAAGGTGGAAGGTGGATAAGTTTGACGACAGGGTGGTTAAAGTGGTTGCAGTGTGAACTGGTCATCAACACACACACACACACACACACACACACACATGTATGCACATGTAATCAAGCCTTCCTGGCCTAGTTACAGATGATGACACTGAACGGCCTATACTATACACTGACTACATACTGTACACTACAGTACGCAGAGGAAGTGAGAGTGCTTGATATCGTGGTGTCAGCATGACAACCTGCATCCCACCATCAAAACAAAAGCCAAACAACGGGGAGATGATTGAGTTACATGGAGGGGGGAATTCATGCCCCCGTTCACAGCACCAGTGGGACCGCAGAGTGGACAGCAGCTTCAAGTTCCTCGGAGGTTCACTTCCACCCGTCTCCTCAAGGCTCTAAAGCAGGGCTGGGCAACTTTGACGATGGAGAGGGCCATTATATCTCCATACTCACTCCAGAGTGCATGCAATCAGGCCACATTGCATGCATGTCGTAGCAAAAATAGCCGATCTACAAGTTCAAAATGTGTTGCATCGCGACACGTTTTGAACTTGTAGATCAGCTATTTTGTCTACGACATGCATGCAATGTGGCCCCACATGTTGATTAATATGCATTCTCCCAGTTAAATAAATAAATATATAAACAAACTACAAAAATAAATCAGGTCGATTCCCATAACAAGTCTGAGAATGTACAAATGGAAATATGGGTCCAGTTTCCATTTAAGAGTCCATTTGGTTCTATCAACTTTTTTCGTATTCATTCATTCATTCATTCATTCATTATGTAGAGAGCTTTCAGATCAGCTGTTTTCAGCTGAGATATTTAACTAATTATAATTAATATTGATTCAATTTCAGGTACGCACACACACACACACACACACACACACACACACACACACACACACACACACACACACACACACACACACACACACACACACACACACACACACACACACACACACACACACACACACACACACACACACACACACACACACACACACACACACACTTTTGTTCAACAATGACCTGAATACTGTATATGTGGACAATACATAACATGCTATCTAAATTACATTTTAGCATTTACATAAGCCTGAAAGGTCATAAATGCTATTAGGGTTGGTGCTACTGTATGGCAAGTGCTAGGGGCTATAAGGCGGGGGTCTGAAGCGGTGAGTCTTCAGATGTGTACAGAATGTAAAGGTAAAGAGTGAGTTTTATGGTGGGTTATATGGTCCTGGTACTGTATTTAGTGACACTTTGGGAGGTACGTGCTAGTGTCATGTTGTCATGCAATGTATGGTGGTCCATATACCTTTCAACATCAACACTGTCTATACTCTAGAACAGGGGTGCCCAAAAGGTAGATCGTGATCTACCAGTAGATCACAAAGGCTGTGCAGGTAGATCACATGACATGCCCCTTGAATTAAGGTGACTTGATTGATTGACATAAATAGCCAGGGCCTGTCAGCTCAAACCCACAATGCAATACTATGTTTTCAAGAGTGTTGCACACAATGCAACATCATGCAGTAGCATTACTAAGTTATATAAGAAAACCTACCAATTCCATTTCTCCTCTATTTCCTGTTCCAAGTGTGTCTTATGTATAACTATAAAGGGATACTAATTAGTTTGGTCAGTAGAGCTTGTTGAGCTAGTCATTTTGAAAGTAGCTCTCAAGTCAAAAAAGTGTGGCCACCCCTGCTCTAGAACCACACATAGCCTACTGAACGCATTTAGACTTGGAAAGCATGTGTCATTTTAGATCTTAGCTATATAAGCAACATAGGTTTTTTCTTGCCACCATTACCACCATTTACTCCAGGTGCTCTTTCCCCAGTGCCAGGCAAAATGCACGAAAAAGGCAGCAAAGAAGACCCTGTGACTCGTCCATTTTCGAGCTGACGATCCTTCTCAGCATTAATTTGCATTGCATGTATTCCGGGCCCCAGCTCTTTTTCCCCCTCTACACTAGCCTACATACTGTATGGTTGAAAACAGCCGAAGTACAAGCGTGTAGATCGGCTGTTTGTTCCAAAATGGAGACGCTAGGGTTCATGTGGTTAGAATAAGCCTATGAAGCGATGCCAGACAAGACGGTAAAGATGAACAGTATTAGCATGAAGATAAGCCAATGCAACAAAAAATAAAACAAATGCTGTGCTGATCTACAAGCTCACAACGCATTGCGACAAAATAACTATAATGCCCAAAATCTGGACGTAAAGTTTGAAAGAATTGTGTGCATCTATAACATGTATAACATGTACTGTAGATTGATGGGCATGGATTGAGATCTCAAAATTAGATGGAACTGCAATTAAAAAAAACACCCAGGAGGATAGGCACTAATAAGCTATAAGCTTCCGCCTATGCCTTTTCGATCACATTAAAATAACTGCAGTTTAATGTGTAATGTCTCTCTGAAAGATCGAAATAAACTATTCATTCATTCAGGACGCAACACGGACGCAAGGACAACACAAGAGACGGTCGCGGCCACACAGCCAACTCAAGGTACGGCCACTGAGCCGACTTGGGGACCCACCGCAAGGACAACACAAGAGACGGTCACGGCCACACAGCCAACTCAAGGTACGGCCACTGAGCCGACTTGGGGACCCACCGCAAGGACAACACAAGAGACGGTCACGGCCACACAGCCAACTCAAGGTACGGCCACTGAGCCGACTTGGGGACCCACCGCAAGGACAACACAAGAGACGGTCACGGCCACACAGCCAACTCAAGGTACGGCCACTGAGCCGACTTGGGGACCCACCGCAAGGACAACACAAGAGACGGTCGCGGCCACACAGCCAACTCAAGGTACGGCCACTGAGCCGACTTGGGGACCCACCGCAAGGACAACACAAGAGACGGTCACGGCCACACAGCCAACTCAAGGTACGGCCACTGAGCCGACTTGGGGACCCAACACAAGGACAACACAAGAGATGGTCACGGCCACACAGCCAACTCAAGGTACGGCCACGGAGCCGACTTGGGGACCCAACGCAGCTCCTCCAAGGAAAACAAACAAATGAACGGAGCTGAACGTGAATCCCCCCCACCGCCCACCCCTTTTTTTCCCTCACTGTATATGTTTCTTTTCCTTTTTTACCTCCTTTATGATGAATGATGAATGCCCCTGATTGAGATCTAAAGCGAGATGGACCTGCAATAATAAAAAATACAAAATATGCATATTTTCATATGCATACTGTAAGTGAATTTGACCCCAAATGAATGCCCCTGATTTATGTCACAGAGAGTGACATGGGACAAAAGCAAGAGGAAAGATTCTTAATCACGAACAAAGCCACTACAAGCTCACAACACCTTGTGTTGAAGCACTTAAGCAAAAATTGCCGGTCTACAATGCGACGTGAGCTCCTGCTATTTCCGATATGCGTCAAAACTGGAACGATATTTTGAAAAGAAAAGGTGGAAAAGGGTGACAACAGGGTGGTTAAAGTGGCTGCAATGTGAACTGGTCATCGGGTTGCCATGGTATAATAAAACATGTCATGTTACAACACAAAGATGAAGATCGTTTAGACTGAAACGTTGTAGGCTGAGCTAAGATCTGCTATTTTTGACAATCATGAAAATGTGTGCAAATCTTAATCTTAAAATAATAATAATAAAATATATATATATATATATATCTTATCATATATATATATGTTTGCAGCCAAATCCATATAATGTTGGGGGTGATTGACGTTTGAAAAGTAGAAAACCACTGACTTAGACACATTATGTTTTTCAAAAAACTGTTCTTTGGTAGACATTTTTAGAATTGGCCTCAGGTCTTTATGGGTTACACATTAAATGCAGACGTTTGGCTGGGCTACAGCGTTTCAACAAAAATATCATTCAAATACACAAATACAAAGTGCTTTTCGTTCAAGTTCTTTATTGTTGTCAATGTCAAGTACACACACAACAGCTAGTAGCAACATTGCAGGCAGTGAAATTATTGTACTCCAAGCATACCTCAATGTGTGAAAAAGAAATGATAGAAACGAGTCAAGATGACTCAAGAATAAATGTTACACTTTAAAGTACATAAAGTACACAAAGTACAAGCAAAGATGATGAATTAAATGAATTCAATACATTAAACAGTAATACTTTGGAAGGTACATTGACTTCCCTTTCAAAACATTCCATACACTTCACATATTAAAACTGTGTTTATGAACCTTTTTTATATATATTTTATTTCCAACTTGTGTAGGCACTATCGCTGAACAGCTCCAGGCACAGGGTGCTGATGAAGCTGCCATTGTTGTCCTTCAATGCAATAGAGGAGGCTGACACATCAACCTGGGTGTTTTTTTGATTGATTGAATATTTTATTAGACAATAAGAAAGAAATGCAAACAGCACAATGTACAGCTAGGCATTTTTGTTTTGGTCCAAAGGGATTTCCGAAGAAAGACCTTGCGGTCTTGTTTCCATTCGGGTCCCATGCACTCACACACATATAGTCAATGAACAATAATCTAAAACAGTAATTTGTCACCTCCTCTCCCTCTGACCTGCTGACAGGTGAAATTTTAGGTCTGTTTTAAAGGAGGCTTAGTTTTAAGGGAAGGGGGCAGGGCATTCCACAACTGAATAGCAGTGCTGCGGAAGGTGAATTTACCCATATTTGTTTTGTAAGTGGGCGGCACCAGATCATTGTTTACGCTACCTCTAGTTTTGTGTATAATATAAAGTAGAAACAGTAATGGTCCTAGTATGCTTCCTTGAGGGACCCCACAGCTCACTGGGAGGGAGGAGGACATGGTTCCGTTTATGTCAACCATTTGTTCTCTTCCCTCAAGGTAGGACCTCATCCACTCTAAAGATTTACTATCAAAACCAGTCGCCCTCAGTTTTTCCAGCAGGATCGAATGATTTATGGTATCAAATGCCTTTTGAAGGTCCAGCATGACCATGCCGCAGTATTTGCCTGAGTCTACCTCGTGTTTGATGTAGTCATTCAAATATAGTAGGCATGTGTCAGTGGAGTGCGATGTTCTGAAACCAGATTGAAATTCGAACAGCAGCTTGCGTTCACTTAAGTAATTACTAATTTGCTCGTAAATTAGTCTCTCTATTATTTTTGAGGTGGAACTAGTTTGCTTCCTTTTTTGAAGAGTGGAATTACTCTCGTCATCTTTAGTTCCTGTGGAACGCGGCATGGCTGATGGATACATTTGTAATGTGCAGGGCTATTATTGGGGCTATGGAGACAGCGGTGTCTCTGAGGAATCTGGTTGGGATATTGTCATGTCCGGTGGCCTTGTTTGGCTGCAGGGTGCTTAGTTTTTTTAGCACATCTTCAGTTTTTACCGGTTTTATTGAGAAGGAGTCTTTTTGAGCCCCTAGTTTTGCATAAGTTTTGTTGATGTGATCAGAGCCATACAGACCAGAGTGCGGGGGGAGTTTATTCACTAATTGTGTGGCGATGTTGGTGAAAAAATTGTTGAAACAGTTTGCTACTGCTGATTTGTCAGTGATGGGAGAACCATTTGAAATAATACAGTAGTTTGATGATTTGGTTTGTAATTTATTGCTACAGCCTAATTTGTTTAATGCCTCCCATAGTTTTTCTGGGTGTTGTTTGTTGAATTCAATATTGTCATTTATGAAGTTTTTTTTTGCTTTTGTTGATCAGGTACTCTAAGGGGTAGGCGCAGGAGTAATAGTACTTCATCTCAGCATTGTAGGTGATTGTCCCTGTGGTGGGATCGGAGGATCGCACAATGCCACTGACGTTGACTGTCTGGATGTTGGAGAAGTCTGAGAACACTCCTGTGCCGGCAGCGCTGGTGGTCCTGAAGACACTTCCACAGGCATGGGTATTGTTCAAGGGGAAGTTGAAACGCACCACGGGTGGAGATACAGACATATCCAGGGTTCCCTTGCAGGCTGCGTCCGACTTATTGTTCACGATCATCAGCGATTCGTTGTAGCCGGTGTAGACGATAGGGCAGGCTTGGATTGCCAGACTGATGGAGTCGGTGCCACATGTCACCTCGATGTCAGTGTATTCTGGACGCCTCGCTTGTCCTATTGTACCGCAGTCACTCAGTGTCAGCTGACTACTTCTGCCTATGATGGTGGCAACGATTAGAAGAACGTGAAAATTCATCTTGGCAGTGTTCAGCTCCTGCGTCTGGAATCTCTGGATACCTTGTTAAGTCAGCTCTGAAGGCAAACGCAGGTTGATGCTGATGAGGGCTGTTCAGGACTCTTTTATAGTATAGCTCTTTCACTGTGATTGGCTAAAAACAAGGTCAAAGCACCCAGCTATATGCTAACAATTGCATTGTATTTTAAGGAGAAGGGCGGCAGCGTGGAATCGTACCCTGGGGGCAACAACCTGAAATCCAAAGCATTATTTTAAATTAGACGTTTTGCCCGGGACGCAAACAAATAAAAATAGCAGATCTACAAGCTTCCCGCCTTTGATTTCATTTTTTTTTAAATCATTTAATTTTGGCTTTAATTCATGAAAATGTTAACTTTTTGGGGATGTTTTGGGTTGATTCAACAGTTTTGAAATAATAACACAGTTTTGCTGTATGACCAATAGCAAAAATTGCCGGTTTACAATGAGACGTGAGCTCCTGCTATTTCTGATATGCGTAAAAACTGGAACAATATTTTGAAAAGAAAAGGTGGAAGGTGGAAAAGTTGAATGACAGGGTGGTTAAAGTGGTTGCAGTGTGAACTGGTCATCAAGTTCAACACACACACACACACACATGTATGCACATGTAATCAAGCCTTCTTGGCCTAGTTACAGATGATGACACTGAACGGCCTATACTATACACTGACTACATACTGTACACTACAGTACGCAGAGGAAGTGAGAGTGCTTGATATCGTGGTGTCAGCATGACAACCTGCATCCCACCGTCAAAACAAAAGCCAAACAACGGGGAGATGACTGTGAGTTACATGGAGGCTGTGGGGAATTCATGCCCCCGTTCACAGCACCAGTGGAACCGCAGAGTGGACAGAGTCCAGCAGCTTCAAGTTCCTCGGAGGTTCACCTCCACCTGCATGGCCTCCTCCAAGGCTCTAAAGCATGCAGTGGTTCTCAAACCACTGGTATACGGGGACCACCAGGCCAGGGGTCCTTAATTGAAGGGGTTCCAGGTGGTTCCAAGCTAGCTAAATGATGGAGAGTTGGTAACCAAATGGACCCTTATTAGATCTGTAACTCTTGAGGCCGTGAAATGAAGGACCCCCCCCCCCTCCTCAGTGTCACTGGTGTCACTTATGACTTTTCGCTGTAATTGTTCTGTCCCCTGTATTATGTTAACTTGTCTTGTATTGTATGTTTTTGTATGTATGGATAGTTTTATTACCACTTTTAAGAGTCTGCTCATGGGACTACAGATACAAAAAAATGCTTCTGGCTAACTGTGGCCCATTTACATGGATTTGAAAAATGACATGTTGATTAATATATGCATTGTCCCATGCAGTTAAATAAATTAAATATATAAACAAACTACAAAAATAAATCAGGCCGATTCCCATAACAAGTCTGAGAATGTACAAATGGAAATATGGGCCCAGTTGGTTCCATTTAAGAGTCCATTTGGTTCTATCAACATTTTTCGTATTCATTCATTCATTCATTCAGTATGTAGAGAGCTTTCAGATCAGCTGTTTTCAGCTGAGATATTTAACTAATTATAATTAATATTGATTCAATTTCACGCACGCACACACGCATGCACACACTTTTGTTCAACTAATGCCAAGCATGTTCATTGGTTAAATAATAATGTATGCCTGTCCTGTTCAATGGTTACTGTTATGTAGTATTTTGTACAATTACAAAACTCTCTTAATCCAGATAAATTTACAGTAGCATAGGACAACACAAGGTACGGCCACGGAGCCGACTTGGGGACCCAAAGCAGCTCCTCCAAGGAAAACAAACAAATGAACGGAGCTGAACGTGAATCCCCCCCACCGCCCACCCCTTTTTTTCCCTCACAGGATATGTTTCTTTTCCCTTTTTACCTCCATTATGATGAATTCCTGTTCTGTTCTTTGTCTATATAGAAGTGTCTATTTGTACGTCTCTAAATGTATTTGATTAATTGAACATGGTGGACCCTATTGGAAACAAGTGTAATGCTTAATTGGGTCGTCCACTCACAGTTAACAGCCTTTGTATTGAGTTTGTGCTTGAAATGTACTGTAATTCTGCAAACTGTTAATAAATATCAATCAATTAATCAATCAATCAACCAATACATCAAATGCATAGAAATAGCAATATAGGGACATACTGTAGCCAAACCAAGAACTATTATCTAACAGTAAAATATCCAAACAAAATCTATAGAAACTAAACACACACTATACGTTGCCAGGTCAACAATGACCTGACATACTGTATTATGTGGACAATACATAACATGCTATCTAAATTACATTTTAGCATTATTTTACATAAGCCCGAAAGGTCGTCAATGCTATTAGGGTAGGTGCTACTGTATGGCAAGTGCTAGGGGCTATAAGGTGGAGTCTGAAGCGGTGAGTCTTCAGATGTGTACAGAATGTAAAGGTAAATTCACCGGACATGGGAGGCAGTCGGAGTGGGTTATATGGTCCTGGTACTGTATTTAGTGACACTTTGGGAGGTACGTGCTAGTGTCATGTTGTCATGCAACGTATGGTGGTCCATATACCTTTCAACAACCTGGAAAGGCTGCTCTCTGCTCGACCAGCTCCACAATATCCGCCTGTTGAAAAAGCACTGGTGACGACATTTACTTCTAGAACCAGTGTTGAATTTGACAGCAAATTTCGATTTTGGTTTTAGTCATAGTCTCTTGAAAAGTTTTCATTTAGTTTTAGTCACATTTTAGTAATCTGGAATGTTTTAGTGTTAGTCTAGTTTTAGTCGACAAAATATCATAAGATTTTAGTCGACTGAATCTACAGTTGATTTAGTCGACTAAAATGTATTTTGCCGGGCCTAGATGCCGTCGTAATGGCTGATTTTACACTTTCTGAATATATTTTCAGCATAAAATCAAATGAGTTTTAGTTCTACTGCATCTCTTCTCCTAACCTTTTTGTCTAGATTTAATTTGTTGTCAATATATTTAGTCTTAGTTTTAGTCATCATAGCTTATAGTTTATTTAGTTTTTGTCAGTGAAAAGGTAGTCGACAAAAGAAAAAAAATCATAGTTTGACGAAATCAACAATGTCTACTCTAGAACCACACATAGCCTTACTGAACGCATTTAGACTTGGAAAGCATGTGTCATTTTAGATCTTAGCTATATAAGCAACATAGGTTTTTTCAGAAAACTTAGAATTTACACATTTCTTGCCACCATTTACTCCAGGTGCTCTTTCCCCAGTGCCAGGCAAAATGCACGAAAAATGCAGCAAAGAAGACCCCGTGACTCGTCCATTTTCGAGCTGACGATCCTTCTCAGCATTAAAAACGCTAATATGCTAACCGGAGCCCCGCACAATTTTAGAGCTATAAACATCGTCCCTCACCTCATATCACCTCATCTGAGCCTCAATTTAGAGAAAAACGCTCGCCGCCATTTTTTTTCTCTGTTTGCCTCGGTCATGTATCTATAACATGTATCACATGCAACATGTAGGCTACTGTAGATTGATGGGCATGGATTGAGATCTCAAAATTAGATGGAACTGCAATTAAAAAACACATTCAGAAGAGGAGAAAATATATGCATTACAAATAAACTTGACCCTAAATCATGCCCCTGATTGAGATCTAAAGCGAGATGGATCTTCAATAATAAAAAATACAAAATATGCATATTTTCATATGCATACTGTAAGTGAATTTGACCCCAAATGAATGCCTCTGATTTATGTCACAGAGAGAGACATGGGACAAAAGCATGAGGAAAGATTCTTAATCACGAACAAAGCCACTACAAGCTCACAACACCTTGTGTTGAAGCACTTAAGCAAAAATTGCCGGTCTACAATGCGATGTGAGCTCCTGCTATTTCCGATATGCGTCAAAACTGGAACGATATTTTGAAAAGAAAACCCACCATCGGTGTATGAATGCATGTGAATTAAGGCTGTCACGATTCTCGGTTCGTATCGAAATCGACGTTCGATACAGTGTATCGAAATCACCAGCCGACTCGCGATATTCCATTGCATTCGCACGGCCGTCCGTTTATTCAACCTGGAACGTGGACGCTGACGCCAGACCAGCCCATGGAACCTCTCCCTGAAGCTGCTACATTAGAGCGCCTGAGTGAGCTCCTTTAGTGGGGCTAATGTTAGGCCCGAGTCCCGACTCCAAGTAGTAGCCCTGAAACATGACTGTGAACAAGCCATGTGAACCATGGCTAGTATAGGAGTTACCAGCTAGCGCCCCTCAAAAACAACTAGAGGCCAAAACAAAAACTAGTAGCTAGCACCCCGCCACCCCACGCCTCAAAAACAATGTTTTATTGCTTAATCTTTTGTAGTCACTATTCATTGATTCACTGGCATACCTTTGATTAATTGAGATTAATTATTTATAAGGCCTCTAATTAGATTAATATTTGTAATCGAGTCCCAGCTTTATTATATTTACTTTTGATTTCATTTAGTTACTTAGAGTAGAGCTTAACAATAATGTTGTCATCTATCTCATCATCTTAAAGAAACATCTCAAAATGATGTGAGGACATAAAACCCAAAGTTAAATATTGTTGATGCTATTCTCATTTGTTATTAGTCAAATAAAAAGTGACTTATTGCAGAGAAGTGTTTTTCTTTACAAATCAAAACATTAGCCTAAATTAATGATCATACAGCGCTCTGTGCTGAAAATAGAAGGTTTTAAAAAAATATCCATTGAATCGTATCGAAAATTGTATCGAATCGAATCGTGACCTTAACATCGAAAGTTGAATTGAATCGTGGATTAGGCGAATCGTGACAGCCCTAATGTGAATGGGTGAATGTAATTCACAATCTACCGTATGTAAAGCGCCTTGGATAAAGGTGCTATATAAATGCACAATTACATTACATATAGTTATGTCAATCCAGACATTTCAATTGGGTTGCCATGGTATAAAACACAGTTTAATTAGAGATGTGTATTATCCACTCCATGTTACAACACAAAGATGAAGATCGTTTAGACCGAAACGTTGTAGGCTGAGCTAAGATATGCTATTTTTGAAAATCATGAAAATGTGCGCATATATACACACACATATATACGATAGATAAGATATATTATTTTTTACAATCCTTCAAAATCTTTGCTTCTGGGGGTCCCTGGAACAAAATATTGTTTGCAGCCAAATCCATATAATGTTGGGGGTGCTTGACGTTTGAAAAGCACTGACATAGGAAACCACTGACATAGAAAACCACTGACATAGACACATTACTGACATAGACACATTACGTTTTTCAGAAAACTGTTAAGAGTTTCGTAGACATTTTTAGAATTGGCCTCAGGTCTTCATGGGTTACACATTAAATGCAGACGTTTGTTCTTTATTGTTGTCAAGTACACACACAACAGCTGGTAGCAACATTGCAGGCAGTGAAATGATTGTACTCCAAGCATACCTCAATGTGTGAAAAAGAAATTATAGAAACAAGTCAAGATGACTTAAGAATAAATGTTACACTTTAAAGTACACAAAGTATAAGCAAAGAAGATGAATTCAATAAATTCAATAAATTAAACAGTAATACTTTGGAAGGTACATTGACTTCCCTTTCAAAATATTCCATACACTTTCACATATTAAAACTGTGTTTATGAACCTTTTTTTTTAATATATTTTCTTTCCAACTACCATTTCCTGATGAGCTTCTTGTAAAAGACGGCAGCGATGCAGAGGGCAACAATGCACACAAAGGCTAAAACACCTACAGCAGCACCAAGCCCGGCGGAAGAATTTGCATTGTGTGTTTTGGTCTGGCCCGTGATGGCATTTTCTTGGGTGATGATCTCTGGGGAGGTGATGGTGTGGAGGTGGGAGAAGTCGGCTGGCTCATCGTCCGTGCTTCTCCTTCTCCTGTTGTTGCACGCCATGAAGCCGCTGCAGGTGGCGACCTCGCACAGGCGTGTGATGCAGTGCAGGTAGTAGGTGGAGACGGTCTCGTTCTGCTGCTCCATGAAGCGGAAAGCCGGGAAGGAGAAGCGGGCGGTCTGGCTGATGCCGTTCTGGTTCATGGTGGTGAGCTTTTCAACCTCGCAGGGTACAAACAGGTTGAAGAAGGTGGAGTTGGTAGGAAGTGCGGAGATTGAGGCGTAGCACCGGTCCAGAAGCACGTTGTACTGGGTTGTCAAGTTGGTGGCTTTCACCTCTACGTAGACCTTGGTCCTCAGCTCGATTCCATTCTGTGGCATCACCAGGGGCGTTGTGTAGGCACTATCGCTGAACAGCTCCAGGCGCAGGGTGCTGATGAAGCTGCCATTGTTGTCGTTCAATGAAATAGAGGAGGCTGACACATCAATCTGGGTGTTGTTGATCAGGTACTCTAAGGGGTAGGCGCAGGAGTAATAGTACTTCATCTCAGCATTGTAGGTGATTGTCCCTGTGGTGGGATCGAAGGCTCGCACAATGCCACTGACGTTGACTGTCTGGATGTTGGAGAAGTCTGAGAACACTCCTGTGCCGGCAGCGCTGGTGGTCCTGAAGACACTTCCACAGGCATGGGTATTGTTCAAGGGGAAGTTGAAACGCAGCACGGGTGGAGATGCAGACAAATCCAGGGTTCCCCTGCAGGCTGCGTCCGACTTATGGTTCACGATCATCAGCGACATGTTGTAGCCGGTGTAGACGATAGGGCAGGCTTGGATTGCCAGACTGATGGAGTCGGTGCCACATGTCACTGCGATGTCAGTGTATTCTGGACGCCTCGCTTGTCCTTCTGAAGTGCAGTCCTGCAGTGTCAGCTGACTACTTCTGCCTATGATGGTGGCGACGATTAGAAGAACGTGAAAATTCATCTTGGCTATATGATAGTGTTCACCTCCTGCGTCTGGAATCTCTGGATACCTTGTTAAGTCAGCTCTGAAGGCAAACGCAGGTTGATGCTGATGAGGGCTGTTCAGGATCTTTTATAGTATAGCTCTTTCACTGTGATTGGCTAAAAACAAGGTCAAAGCACCCAGCTATATGCTAACAATTGCATTGTATTTTAAGGAGAAGGGCGGCAGCGTGGAATCGTACCCTGGGGGCAACAACCTGAAATCCAAAGCATTATTTTAAATTAGACGTTTTGCCCGGGACGCAAACAAATAAAAATAGCAGATCTACAAGATCAGCTGTTTTCAGCCGAGATATTTAACTAATTATAATTAATATTGATTCAATTTCAGGTCGGTCACAATCATTACATAATCGCCTGATTGTATTTATTTGAGTATAATCACAATTATTTTTGCATAATCCTTTCATTTCCATTCATCTGCATGAAGCTGAATGAACAGGACTGTCATATTTCCGTCATTATTTCCATTGTCCACCCTATGTTTGGCATTTTAGGGCAAACGGCACACGCAGGCATGCACACACGCATGCACACACACTTTTGTTCAACTAATGTCAAGCATGTACTTTGGTTAAATAATAATGTATGCCTGTCCTGTTCAATGGTTTAATGTTATGTAGTATTTTGTACAATTACAATTTAGGCATTTAGCCAAAACTCTTAATCCAGAGATGTACAGTAAGATAGGAAAACACAAGGTAATAATACATCAAATGCATAGAAATAGCAATCTAGGGTCATATACTGTAGCTAAACCAAGAACTATTATCTAACAGTAAAATATCCAAACAACACTATACGTTGCCAGGTCAACAATGGCCTGACATACTAACACACGGTGTATATGTGGACAATACATAACATGCTATCTAAATTACATGTTAGCATTTACATAAGCCCGAAAGGTAATCAATGCTATTAGGGTAGGTGCTACTGTATGGCAAGTGCTAGGGGCTATAAGGCGGAGTCTGAAGCGGTGAGTCTTCAGATGTGTACAGAATGTAAAGGTAAATTCACCGGACATGGGAGGCAGTCATAGTGGGTTAAATGGTCCTGGTACTGTATTTAGTGACACTTTGGGAGGTACATGGTAGTGTCATGTTGTCATGCAACATATGGTGGTCCATTCCTCCATTGTTGATCATTGTTTTGAGTCTAATGTTCAGAAACATGCAATATGCTGCTACGTTGCATCGTGAGAGGAAACTCAATCTGGAACCCTGACAGCCGAGACCAGGTGTTATACTTACTTAATGACAGGTCATACATGTGTGACCTACTGTAGCATGTGACGTGCAAGACAGTTTAATGAATCCAAAACACCATAGTTTCACAATAAGAACAAATAAGACAATTTCATGTGGTATCCAGTATATCCACCATGTGGGCATGGCTGAGGGAAGTAGGGGTGCTGGGGGGGCTGTAGCACCCCCTCCCCCCAGGCACAGCCCCCCCTCGAACAGGAGGGGAAGGAAAAAAAAGAGATAGGCCAGGCCTAATAAATATGCTGTATCACAGTATTGGCACCTTATCCTGGTTAATTGCCTGTGTCAGTTCGTTCATATAACTTGCGTGTGGAGAGGGAAAGTAAAGGCCACGTTTGCGCGTGAAAATGCGCAAAAATGCGCGTGCATGATGCGCGTGCACGCGCATTTTTGCGGCGCGCGCTATGCGCGCGCACCCCCTACTAGACGCTCAGCCCCTGCGAGTGTAAAGTACTTCCCGCATGCCTGCATGTGGGGAAAAAGATGAAATGCTAATATAAATGCACCACGTCTCTCTGTGTGTACGTAGAGTGTACTGTATAAAATGCTATCTAAGTTACATACATTGAGCCTTTGTATAATGCCTGTAATTTGGCAAGGCTGGGGAAGGTGCTACAGGAGATGGAGTCTGAAGACGTGGGTTTTCAGACTGCGGCACATGCATATCCACATCCATGTAAAGTTTTATTATGCTGTGCTAAGTTAACGATGCTCGGTTGTACACTGTGCTCAGCATTCTGCTGAATGCAGTCAATGCACAGTTACACTCTCCTGTCAACTGATGCAGTCAATGCACAGTTACACTCTCCTGTCAACTGATGCGCAGCAGCAAAAAAAAAAGAAGAACAAAAAGAGAAACATCAATCGACACGTCCTGTATGTAACACGAATGGAACCAAATGGACCTGTATACATGTATACACACGAAGCTAGACAGGAACGCCCACAAACGTCACATCCGGTTTTAGCCTAGGGGAAAGAAAATGGTCTTCCCCATAGAGTTATAATTGTGTACGATCCTTTGGATCACTTTCAGAGCGATTTGTTGGACGATATAAATATTGCCAGCCAAGAGAAATCCATCCGAAGGATATCTGGAACGCAATCCTTCACTCGCCCTCGGAAAGTTGACTGAAAGTTGAAATATTAAGTATACGAGATGATTTAGCCATGGTTAACATGGCGCTGGTCTGTCATGGCGGCACACGGTTTTACGCACTTTTCCAACGTTAACGTCTACATAAATGTTCAGATTTAAAGTGCTCACCCCAGAGCCACAGATGATACAATCCTCCAAGTACCCGTATCTTCCGCATTGTTCAATAAAAAGCGTTTTAATCCGATCGGTGGCCATTTTATCACAGAGTTATAATGTATCCGCATGCACCAACCGATAGGGGCGTATAGTTGAAAGCATATGGCGAATAAACTGATTAAACATTGCTTTTTATTGAACAATACAGAAGATACGGGTACTATACCCGCCCTAGCAGAATTGTAACATCCATGGCCCTGGGATGAGCACTTTATATTTGTAATCTGAACATTTGTGTAGGCGTAAGCCGGTGGAATGTGCGTAAGGCCAGGGCCAGAGCTACCATGAGCTCACAGCACATTGCGATGCGTCTACAGATATGATCAATTCAAATGACCGTAATATCAAAAACCAACAGCCATTAAAGGAGCCCCGGTAACACGATGTGCACATACACGCACTACAGTGGGGGGGACCAAGGGGGCAGGCAGACTTTCCAACGTTGAAGCTCTAGGTCCTAGTGGTAGGAGGAGGGACTACAGGCGGACCCGTGGATTCATGACCGGGAAACCCCGTGCAGCTGGGCTTTAACGTTGAGCGCTCGGTTGCCCTACGTCACTCAGGACCTCAAAGTTGAGGTCCTGGGAGGGACTTCCGGCAGTCTTCCGGGTGCTTCAAAACGCCACTGAGCAACTTCCACTGACATGAATAGCTGGGGGGGCGGAGCTTAGCGCCAGTTCAGTCTCTATTATATATATACTCTATGGGGGACACGCGACAGGCCAACAGCACGCATGCCCCGCTCGATCATGATTGGCGGAAGGCCCCTCTCTATCCTGATTGGATGAAGGCTGGGCCACCTAGCCAAAAACGAAACCTAAGGGTTTTTTTTTTTTTACCTCAGGGGTTAACTGGGGACAGGGAGGAACTCCTTATATGGTCAGCACACTCTATAGTAGGGAGGATTATCATAACAAAACAAAAAAAGTGATAAGTGATATTTGAATTAAGTGAAATCACTGAATATACCTTTAAGCCATCAATAATGTATAGAACACATGGTAGTGAATTCTAAGTAGTTTAGAGACAGTTTCAGCAGGGAGCCATTATAGTTTGGCAATTCAAGTTCCATCGCTATTTAATGCTATCATGCAAGACGGAGCACACTGCTTTTAGCTCCGTATTCATTTCCATGTCTTAAACTGTATTTTCTGTACGTTTGAAACCGCTGTGGTTTCGTTTGGCTTGTGTTGTGTGTATAAACTCTGCATAATAATACCCCACTTCCAAGCGAATGGTGTTGGTATCCTACTTGGAATTCACTAAAAAATGTGTTCTATAAACATCATTGATAAATGAATGGCTTTTAAAAATATATATTATGATAAGTTTCATTGAAAAGTGTCTCTTACCATGTGAATATTTCATGCCAATGTGTTGTGTTGGATCATGTCCAGCAGTCAAGGAAAACAGTCCAATTCCAACATTCCTCTAGCTTGTTTCATTTTCTAAAGTAGCGTTCCTTGTCGAGTGGCAACAAGGATCTGTGCCTGTGATCTGGCAAACCATGACGCATACTTTGAAATTAGTATTATTTTAAAGCATCTGCGTTTGAAAACCCAACACCCCACTGTTTATTCCGGTTGGGAGAACTCTGAACTTTCCCCTATAGCTCCACCCCCCAGCTATATCGACGCCCCTGATGACCGTGTGAATGTACAGTTGGAGGCCATCGATATTGTCCTTTTCTTTTTGCTGAGGTTTGCGTGATCTGCGCAAAAGGACAGTTAACCCATTTTGGGCGGGAACCCCTTTTGGTGTTTTAAACATTATGTTATAATTTAGCTATTGAAAAATAGCAGATCTACAAGCTCATAGCGCGCCACCGAGTGGAACACTACGAGCTTGTAGGTCTGCTATTTTTGAAAAATCGTGAAAATATTTATTTCAGAAAACTGGAGGATTTAGAAGGATTTTTTTTTAATTTTGAGGTCAGGCCTAAATGGGTCAAATGATAAGGGACAATATCGGTGGCTGTATGGAACATACAGAACATCAACATCATACGGAACATCAACCAGTGTGCTGGTGCTTTGTGCTCCTGCGTCATCCTTGAGTACATCCATGTATGTTAACGTGGGACATCCTCGTGATCGGTGCCCGTGTAGACTTGCTGGCTGGAAAGCTCTATAGCAGTGGTCCTCAACAGGCGGACCGCGGACCGCCTCTCTGCGGACCCTGGACAAATACAACAATAATGGCACAAAGCTGGGATTTGCTTTATTTTAGCTGTCATTTCCTCCTTTTCTAAATATGTTGTTCATCACTTCATTATGAACAACATGATTTTATTAGTTCTGCATCAGAGAATGGCTTCTTGTGTTTACCCAAAACCCACACCACTTTCAGTGAGCACTGTCGCTTTTTGTTGTTGTGTCGTATTTGTCAGTCCCTTCTTCATTGAACCGCCGAGTGACCTTTGCGTGAACCGACCTTTGCGTGATGCATGTCAGGCTGATGCCTCGGTAGTTGTCTGGCTTCGAGAGGTCCCCAGCCTTAGGCACCGGGAGGATGTTGGAGAAGGACCAAATGTCAGGCTGCTTGTTGCTTGGATGATGTCGTCAAGCCCACAGTTCTTTACGACCTCTGGGGGTATTCCGTCCGGCCCAGCACATTTTCCTTCTCTCAGCGTGGTTCACCCTGGTTAACTCTATGGCCATGCCATTGTTGATCCTCCTTTTATGGAGGAACACCTTTCCTGGTAACTCCAGGGACGTACTCCCAGCCCTAATTCCCACCTGATGTCGTGTGGGAGTCCCGACCACTCCAGACGGTAGTGAATAACTGATAGTTTGCATAATGTCTTCAGACTAGGACTCAAGTCCAAGATGTACAGGAGTTCGTGAGTTGAACTTGAAGTCATCTGAAAAACACAACTGACGAGATGGTATCGGACAAAGATGATCCGCTCTCCGACCTTGCAACAGCACATCAGTTCAGGCATTGAACACAGGTCTTTCCCCTTGGGCTGAACGTTCTTCCAGGAGAAGGTCTCTGGATTGAATTTCCACAGATCAAATCGCGGGCATCGCGATTTGAAAACAAACCCACCATATATGTACAGTTCTCCATTGTAAGCAAAGGCTGAATGACAACAGCGTCCTTCTGGAAAAGGCTGTGCAGAAGGCGTGCTCAGCCAGAAGTCGTTCTCTGTGTCAAACACTCTGATGTTGCTGGAGCAGATTGTCTCGACTCTATAGCCGCCAAATACAAACATCCTTGTCCCGATGATGGTGGCAGTGTGACCTGATGAAGGAAGTCCTGGAGTGCCTCTGGTGTTCAGTAAAGACCAGACCATCGTGGTGCTGTCCAACTTGTACACGTCATTAAGGAATCCAGTCCGGTTGTGTCCTCCATAGACATACATGATCTTCTCCAAGACGCATGCTGAGTGCATCTCCCTCCCCTCTGGCACGGTCCCAGAAACCCTGGGGTTGAACCATCCGTGGGTGTCGACATCAAATGCATACAGCACATTGCAGTGCCCCTTGTTATTACATCCTCCCCAGAGGTAGGCTACATTGTCCATTAGCACAACCGTGTGGCCGTAACGACTAGAGGGAGCCTCTAGGTTAACTTCTCTTCCACGTGTTACTGCGGACAATGTCCTCCAGCGCATAGACACTGTGTCGAAGACCTTCACCTCAATCTGATCCTTTTCGCGCCATCGTTGATCACGCCATCCGAACGAGTACACCTTTTGCCCGACTGCAACAACAACGCTTACAGCAACGTTCTCACCATCCGTGTACTCGATAAATCGCAACATTTCACACAAAGGTGTAGAGTAAAACAACTATTGCTCTAAGAGAGAACGCAGATTTACCACTTATATGGTGGTACTGAACAAACGTCACCGTGAAGCTTGGTCAATCCGTGAAGTCGATGGTTTAGGTCAGCCAATCAGGAAGACGGATGCCTGCTGATCGTCCTAAAATGGCCTTTCTTTCTTCAGCGATCCTAGACATGTTTGCGCATGCGCACTGCCGTTCACTTCCCTGCTTACGGCGCGACTAAAGTGTCTCTTTGCTCTAAATCTACGGTGCTCTCCATGGTTTTGACCAAAATGGCAATGTTCTGTACTCATTTCTGACTTAACCAATCATCTCTTTTGGAATATAAACACTTCTAGGGAGAGTTTAGATGGTAAGAACGGAAGATTCACACTACTGGTTCCCAAACAGTGGGTCAGTAAACATTCCCTAAAAAAAGCTAATAAATAAAATAAAATCCAAGAAATTCCATAAATGCATACAGCACATTGCAGTACCCCTGTGGCGTGTTATTACATCCCCCCTCAGAGGTAGGCTACAGTACGTACGTCTGTAATCCACATAACTCGAGAACCGTTCGCCCCACCGACTTCAAATTAGACAAACACCCCCACAGGGAGTGAAGTGCCCGGTGTCAAGGCCGTCGGACACACGGTTGTCCAGAACCAGCACAAAAACCCCTGCCCAGGCTCTGGACATCTCCATATATGGCCTGTTCTGACATCACAATGCTGTTCTGACATCCGCATTATACTCCATATATGGGCATACAAGGGACACAGACATGCATTTCCAACTTGCATCGTTCCAATTAGGCCAGTGCCGAACGGGCACCACTCTAGTACTCACAAAATGAAATGATAGCACAAAGTTACGCACGCACGCACACACACGCACGCACACGCACACACACACTATAATATCTATACTACTACAATCTATGATTCTGTATAGATGATATTTAAGAGAGTAATAAGGCAGCATGTAGCGATACAGAATAATAGGATAAGACGAGGCACATTCAAGTTAAACCATAACTTTTGGACTTTGCATGGGGAGCTGAATTATGTAAGTGTATATATCCCACTAGGGCAAATCATTCAAATCATTTC
The DNA here is from genome assembly GCF_951216825.1 of Electrona antarctica. Classification (NCBI taxonomy): domain Eukaryota; kingdom Metazoa; phylum Chordata; class Actinopteri; order Myctophiformes; family Myctophidae; genus Electrona; species Electrona antarctica. The sequence goes on along the minus strand of NC_136794.1, from coordinate 41,514,741 downwards.
TTAATTTGCTAATTTGATGAATTGAAAAATATACATTTAACAAAGGTATAATATATTTCACCAGTCCAGTGGCCTTCATGTGATTAGGGTTCGATCCCTGGCCGGGTCATACTAAAGACTATATAACAAGTGTGACCCAATGCCTCCCTGCATGTTTGGCACTCAGCATCAAGGGTTGGATTCAGTAGGTGTACGTACACACAGGGGTAAGTCCCTGCTACATACCAGCATCATGTTCAGGGGTTCAGTAGGTGTACGTACACACAGGGGTAAGTCCCTGCTACATACCAGCATCATGTTCAGGGGTTCAGTAGGTGTACGTACACACGGGGGTAAGTCCCTGCTACATACCAGCATCATGTTCAGGGGTTCAGTAGGTGTACGTACACACGGGGGTAAGTCCCTGCTACATACCAGCATCATGTTCAGGGGTTCAGTAGGTGTACGTACACACGGGGGTAAGTCCCTGCTACATACCAGCATCATGTTCAGGGGTTCAGTAGGTGTACGTACACACGGGGGTAAGTCCCTGCTACATCATGTTCAGGGGTGTATACTTAGCCGGGGAGCCACAGGCCCAACATTTGAGAGGACCTTTGAGATGTCATGCCGTACTTTTTATGTGTGTTTTTTCTATTCATTTGGTCCACAGAATAAGAGGCCTGCTCTGCCGGAAACATCACGAAAAACACAATATGGCAACATTTTACAGGCTCCTGCCCCATGGACCACATGGCCCTGGAACCATGGCTTCATAGGCTCCTGCCCCGTGGACCACATGGCCCTGGAACCATGGCTTCACAGGCTCCTGCCCCATGGACCACATGGCCCTGGAACCATGGCTTCACAGGCTCCTGCCCCATGGACCACATGGCCCTGGAACCATGGCTTCACAGGCTCCTGCCCCATGGACCACATGGCCCTGGAACCATGGCTCCTGCCCCATGGACCACATGGTCCTGGAACCATGGCTCCTGCCCCATGGACCACATGGTCCTGGAACCATGGCTCCTGCCCCATGGACCACATGGTCCTGGAACCATGGCCCTGGAACCATGGCCCTGGACCACATGGCCCTGGAACCATGGCCCTGGAACCATGGCCCTGGACCACATGGCCCTGGAACCATGGCCCTGGAACCATGGCCCTGGAACCATGGCCCTGGACCACATGGCCCTGGAACAATGGCCCTGGAACCATGGCCCTGGAACCATGGCCCTGGAACCATGGCCCTGGAACCATGGCTTCATGGACCACATGGCCCTGGAACCATGGCCCTGGACCACATGGCCCTGGAACCATGGCCCTGGAACCATGGCCCTGGAACCATGGCCCTGGACCACATGGCCCTGGAACCATGGCCCTGGAACCATGGCTTCATGGACCACATGGCCCTGGAACCATGGCCCTGGACCACATGGCCCTGGAACCATGGCCCTGGAACCATGGCCCTGGACCACATGGCCCTGGAACCATGGCCCTGGAACCATGGCCCTGGAACCATGGCCCTGGACCACATGGCCCTGGAACCATGGCCCTGGAACCATGGCTTCATGGACCACATGGCCCTGGAACCATGGCCCTGGACCACATGGCCCTGGAACCATGGCCCTGGAACCATGGCCCTGGACCACATGGCCCTGGAACCATGGCCCTGGACCACATGGCCCTGGAACCATGGCCCTGGAACCATGGCCCTGGAACCATGGCCCTGGAACCATGGCTTCATGGACCACATGGCCCTGGAACCATGGCCCTGGAACCATGGCCCTGGACCACATGGCCCTGGAACCATGGCCCTGGACCACATGGCCCTGGAACCATGGCCCTGGAAACATGGCCCTGGAACCATGGCTTCATGGACCACATGGCCCTGGAACCATGGCCCTGGACCACATGGCCCTGGAACCATGGCCCTGGAACCATGGCCCTGGAACCATGGCCCTGGACCACATGGCCCTGGAACCATGGCCCTGGAACCATGGCTTCATGGACCACATGGCCCTGGAACCATGGCCCTGGACCACATGGCCCTGGAACCATGGCCCTGGAACCATGGCCCTGGACCACATGGCCCTGGAACCATGGCCCTGGAACCATGGCCCTGGACCACATGGCCCTGGAACCATGGCCCTGGAACCATGGCTTCATGGACCACATGGCCCTGGAACCATGGCCCTGGACCACATGGCCCTGGAACCATGGCCCTGGAACCATGGCCCTGGAACCATGGCCCTGGACCACATGGCCCTGGAACCATGGCCCTGGACCACATGGCCCTGGAACCATGGCCCTGGAACCATGGCCCTGGAACCATGGCCCTGGAACCATGGCCCTGGAACCATGGCTTCATGGACCACATGGCCCTGGAACCATGGCCCTGGAACCATGGCCCTGGACCACATGGCCCTGGAACCATGGCCCTGGACCACATGGCCCTGGAACCATGGCCCTGGAACCATGGCCCTGGAACCATGGCCCTGGAACCATGGCCCTGGAACCATGGCTTCATGGACCACATGGCCCTGGAACCATGGCCCTGGAACCATGGCCCTGGACCACATGGCCCTGGAACCATGGCCCTGGAACCATGGCCCTGGACCACATGGCCCTGGAACCATGGCCCTGGAACCATGGCTTCATGGACCACATGGCCCTGGAACCATGGCCCTGGACCACATGGCCCTGGAACCATGGCCCTGGAACCATGGCCCTGGACCACATGGCCCTGGAACCATGGCCCTGGAACCATGGCCCTGGAACCATGGCCCTGGAACCATGGCCCTGGACCACATGGCCCTGGAACCATGGCCCTGGAACCATGGCCCTGGAACCATGGCCCTGGACCACATGGCCCTGGAACCATGGCCCTGGAACCATGGCCCTGGAACCATGGCTTCATGGACCACATGGCCCTGGAACCATGGCTTCATGGACCACATGGCCCTGGAACCATGGCCCTGGACCACATGGCCCTGGAACCATGGCCCTGGAACCATGGCCCTGGACCACATGGCCCTGGAACCATGGCCCTGGAACCATGGCTTCATGGACCACATGGCCCTGGAACCATGGCTTCATGGACCACATGGCCCTGGAACCATGGCCCTGGAACCATGGCCCTGGAACCATGGCCCTGGAACCATGGCCCTGGACCACATGGCCCTGGAACCATGGCCCTGGAACCATGGCTTCATGGACCACATGGCCCTGGAACCATGCCCCTGGACCACATGGCCCTGGAACCATGGCCCTGGAACCATGGCCCTGGAACCATGGCCCTGGACCACATGGCCCTGGAACCATGGCCCTGGAACCATGGCCCTGGAACCATGGCCCTGGACCACATGGCCCTGGAACCATGGCCCTGGAACCATGGCCCTGGAACCATGGCCCTGGACCACATGGCCCTGGAACCATGGCCCTGGAACCATGGCCCTGGAACCATGGCTTCATGGACCACATGGCCCTGGAACCATGGCTTCATGGACCACATGGCCCTGGAACCATGGCCCTGGAACCATGGCCCTGGAACCATGGCCCTGGACCACATGGCCCTGGAACCATGGCCCTGGAACCATGGCTTCATGGACCACATGGCCCTGGAACCATGGCTTCATGGACCACATGGCCCTGGAACCATGGCCCTGGAACCATGGCCCTGGAACCATGGCTTCATGGACCACATGGCCCTGGAACCATGGCCCTGGACCACATGGCCCTGGAACCATGGCCCTGGAACCATGGCCCTGGAACCATGGCCCTGGACCACATGGCCCTGGAACCATGGCCCTGGAACCATGGCCCTGGACCACATGGCCCTGGAACCATGGCCCTGGAACCATGGCCCTGGAACCATGGCCCTGGAACCATGGCCCTGGACCACATGGCCCTGGAACCATGGCCCTGGAACCATGGCCCTGGAACCATGGCCCTGGACCACATGGCCCTGGAACCATGGCCCTGGAACCATGGCCCTGGAACCATGGCTTCATGGACCACATGGCCCTGGAACCATGGCTTCATGGACCACATGGCCCTGGAACCATGGCCCTGGACCACATGGCCCTGGAACCATGGCCCTGGAACCATGGCCCTGGACCACATGGCCCTGGAACCATGGCCCTGGAACCATGGCTTCATGGACCACATGGCCCTGGAACCATGGCTTCATGGACCACATGGCCCTGGAACCATGGCCCTGGAACCATGGCCCTGGAACCATGGCTTCATGGACCACATGGCCCTGGAACCATGGCTTCATGGACCACATGGCCCTGGAGGAACCATGGCTTCATGGACCACATGGCCCTGGAACCATGGCTTCATGGACCACATGGTCCTGGAACCATGGCCCTGGACCACATGGCCCTGGAACCATGGCTTCATGGACCACATGGCCCTGGAACCATGGCTTCATGGACCACATGGTCCTGGAACCATGGCCCTGGACCACATGGCCCTGGAACCATGGCTTCATGGACCACATGGTCCTGGAACCATGGCCCTGGACCACATGGTCCTGGAACCATGGCTTCATGGACCACATGGTCCTGGAACCATGGCCCTGGACCACATGGCCCTGGAACCATGGCTTCATGGACCACATGGTCCTGGAACCATGGCTTCATGGACCACATGGTCCTGGAACCATGGCCCTGGACCACATGGTCCTGGAACCATGGCTTCATGGACCACATGGCCCTGGAACCATGGCTTCATGGACCACATGGCCCTGGAACCATGGCCCTGGACCACATGGTCCTGGTACCATGGCTTCATGGACCACATGGTCCTGGAACCATGGCCCTGGAACCATGGCCCTGGAACCATGGCTTCATGGACCACATGGTCCTGGAACCATGGCTTCATGGACCACATGGTCCTGGAACCATGGCTTCATGGACCACATGGTCCTGGAACCATGGCCCTGGACCACATGGCCCTGGAACCATGGCTTCATGGACCACATGGCCCTGGAACCATGGCCCTGGACCACATGGTCCTGGAACCATGGCTTCATGGACCACATGGTCCTGGAACCATGGCCCTGGACCACATGGCCCTGGAACCATGGCTTCATGGACGACATGGTCCTGGAACCATGGCCCTGGACCACATGGCCCTGGAACCATGGCTTCATGGACCACATGGTCCTGGAACCATGGCCCTGGACCACATGGTCCTGGAACCATGGCTTCATGGACCACATGGTCCTGGAACCATGGCCCTGGACCACATGGTCCTGGAACCATGGCTTCATGGACCACATGGTCCTGGAAACATGGCTTCATGGACCACATGGTCCTGGAACCATGGCCCTGGACCACATGGTCCTGGAACCATGGCTTCATGGACCACATGGTCCTGGAACCATGGCCCTGGACCACATGGTCCTGGAACCATGGCTTCATGGACCACATGGTCCTGGAACCATGGCCCTGGACCACATGGTCCTGGAACCATGGCTTCATGGACCACATGGTCCTGGAACCATGGCCCTGGACCACATGGTCCTGGAACCATGGCCCTGGACCACATGGTCCTGGAACCATGGCCCTGGACCACATGGTCCTGGAACCATGGCCCTGGACCACATGGTCCTGGAACCATGGCCCTGGACCACATGGTCCTGGAACCATGGCCCTGGACCACATGGTCCTGGAACCATGGCTTCATGGACCACATGGTCCTGGAACCATGGCCCTGGACCACATGGTCCTGGAACCATGGCTTCATGGACCACATGGTCCTGGAACCATGGCCCTGGACCACATGGTCCTGGAACCATGGCCCTGGACCACATGGTCCTGGAACCATGGCCCTGGACCACATGGTCCTGGAACCATGGCTTCATGGACCACATGGTCCTGGAACCATGGCCCTGGACCACATGGTCCTGGAACCATGGCTTCATGGACCACATGGTCCTGGAACCATGGCTTCATGGACCACATGGTCCTGGAACCATGGCTTCATGGACCACATGGTCCTGGAACCATGGCTTCATGGACCACATGGTCCTGGAACCATGGCCCTGGACCACATGGCCCTGGAACCATGGCTTCATGGACCACATGGCCCTGGAACCATGGCTTCATGGACCACATGGTCCTGGAACCATGGCCCTGGACCACATGGCCCTGGAACCATGGCTTCATGGACCACATGGCCCTGGAACCATGGCTTCATGGACCACATGGCCCTGGAACCATGGCCCTGGACCACATGGCCCTGGAACCATGGCTTCATGGACCACATGGCCCTGGAACCATGGCTTCATGGACCACATGGCCCTGGAACCATGGCTTCATGGACCACATGGCCCTGGAACCATGGCTTCATGGACCACATGGCCCTGGAACCATGGCCCTGGACCACATGGCCCTGGAACCATGGCTTCATGGACCACATGGCCCTGGAACCATGGCTTCATGGACCACATGGCCCTGGAACCATGGCCCTGGACCACATGGCCCTGGAGGAACCATGGCTTCACAAGGCTATACATACTTTACTTTACAATACATTCCTTTAACCCATTTAGACCCGAGAACGATTCTACAAAATGTCTTCTAAATCCTGACAGGTTTCTATGCCAGTGGTGCTCAACCCTTTTCACGTCAAGGACCCCCAGAATTATCTGTATTTGGCTGCGGACCCCCATCTGAAAAAATGTTGTTCCAGGGACACCCCCACCGCCCCCCCCAAGAAGCAAAGATATGAGTCAAAAACGTTTGCTGTGTGAAAGCATTATATTCAAAGATTTGTGCCACATTTTTCAAAAAAAGCAGACCTACAAGCTCGTAGCGCCGCGCTATGAGCTTGTAGATCTGCTTTTTTTGAATATAGCTAAAGTATAACATAATGCTTAAAACACCAAAAAAGGGGTTCCCGCCACTGAAACATTATAAAACATGTTTTTTTCATGGACCACCTGCAGACTGTAATTATGCCAAGGACCATTAGCGTCCCCTGGACCGCTGGTTCAGAAACAGTGCTGTGGACAAGGCCCATAAAAAGCTACACCATAACTCGTGGACTCTGGGGATCTGAAATGATCTCATTTTACATCATGTATAGGACAAGGTTATATGCAGGCAGCCCCCCCTTCGTTTGATGAATGGAATTCTAGCTCTGACATTAGGGAGACGTGCATAAATAAACACATGTATGCATCCAGCGCTAGTATAAGGAGTGCTAACGCCTATAACATATACAATGTGGTGATATGGGTGATATGCTTTCATGTTTGTCTGGGTCTATGATGTAAAGACAATGATCCAATCCCACCCCCACACCAACACCCCCCCCCCAACCCCCCGGAGACATTTTCGGATACCGTCTCAGCACAAAATGGATATTGGAAACGTACGTCCGTCCCCCCGCCCCCCCCCCCACGTCTCATAACCACTTGTGGGAAACGCGTGATATACCCTGCCTCTGCACTCTCACCAATAATCGCTTCTGTTTCGAGGTAGGGTTGAGTGACCTGCATGTGCTCCGTGGCAATGTGCCGCCTGCCTGCCTGCGTGCACCATTTGCACAGAGCCTCGTATATTTAAGACTTGGCCTACTGTTGCGTTCCCGGGACGGGTGCGGCCATTAACACGCCGGGGGCGGCTACTGCCTTACCGCCCGTTGGGTTCTCATCGCTCTCCCTGATGGGTTGTACTGTAGAGCAGAGGTCTGCAACCTTTTTCACATGAAGTGCCAAGGTTGTATTTTCTTGACAGACAAATCAAAATTAGGTTTAATTATGACAGGCAGCACATCATGATAAAATTCCAACCGATTTTGACTATCCATATACATATGCTTTATTTATTTTTTCTTCTGAGCATTGTAATGATCATTAGATTCAAAGCGATATCCCATGCAGACTCGCTCCGCTCAGCCAGTCAGAAAACAGTGTTTGAATGAATGTAGAATTATGTCCAGGGGACATAATTTAATTAAACTAAATGTTTTTCGATAGTTTATTTAAAAATAAAAACCCTCTCTCTCATGCTTATGCTAGTGTGCCAGTGATTACCCTCCCCTGTGACAATGTTGCCTAAGGTTGCCTACCCCTGCTGTAGAGTACCACACTGCCCCACGCCCACTCAGAACACACACACACACACACAACACACACAACGCACGCACGCACGCACGCACGCACGCACGCACGCACGCACGCACGCACGCACGCACGCACGCACGCACGCACGCAAAAACAGTACGTATTGTATGCACACACATGCATATTAAATTACTTACTCAGCTTATTCCTGTAGGCTCCTAGATGGAGCATAAGGCCAATCACCACCCAGCCTTTGGACTCTGTTTTGGGCAGTGTTCTTCAGCTGGGCCCACCATAGTCTTCTTGTCTTTGTCTCACTCTCGACTGATCTTCTCCAGGTCTGTTTTGG
>NC_136794.1:41393827-41503827 GCF_951216825.1 Electrona antarctica | reverse complement strand
TTTCATATAGTTGAGACAACTTGAGAGCATACAGGGGAAACGAAGCATGTTTCATATAGTTGAGACAACTTGAGAGCATACAGGGGAAACGAAGCATGTTTCATATAGTTGAGACAACTTGAGAGCATACAGGGGAAACGAAGCATGTTTCATATAGTTGAGACAACTTGAGAGCATACAGGGGAAACGAAGCGTGTTTCATATAGTTGAGACAACTTGAGAGCATACAGGGGGAAACCAAGCATGTTTCATATAGTTGAGACAACTTGAGAGCATACAGGGGGAAACCAAGCATGTTTCATATAGTTGAGACAACTTGAGAGCATACAGGGGAAACGAAGCATGTTTCATATAGTTGAGACAACTTGAGAGCATACAGGGGAAACAAAGCATGTTTCATATAGTTGAGACAACTTGAGAGCATACAGGGGAAACGAAGCATGTTTCATATAGTTGAGACAACTTGAGAGCATACTGGGGAAACGAAGCATGTTTCATATAGTTGAGACAACTTGAGAGCATACAGGGGGAAACCAAGCATGTTTCATATAGTTGAGACAACTTGAGAGCATACAGGGGGAAACCAAGCATGTTTCATATAGTTGAGACAACTTGAGAGCATACAGGGGGAAACCAAGCATGTTTCATATAGTTGAGACAACTTGAGAGCATACAGGGGAAACGAAGCATGTTTCATATAGTTGAGACAACTTGAGAGCATACAGGGGAAACGAAGCATGTTTCATATAGTTGAGACAACTTGAGAGCATACAGGGGAAACGAAGCATGTTTCATATAGTTGAGACAACTTGAGAGCATACAGGGGAAACGAAGCATGTTTCATATAGTTGAGACAACTTGAGAGCATACAGGGGAAACGAAGCATGTTTCATATAGTTGAGACAACTTGAGAGCATACAGGGGAAACGAAGCATGTTTCATATAGTTGAGACAACTTGAGAGCATACTGGGGAAACGGAGCATGTTTCATATAGTTGAGACAACTTGAGAGCATACAGGGGAAACGAAGCATGTTTCATATAGTTGAGACAACTTGAGAGCATACAGGGGAAACGAAGCATGTTTCATATAGTTGAGACAACTTGAGAGCATACAGGGGAAACGAAGCATGTTTCATATAGTTGAGACAACTTGAGAGCATACAGGGGAAACGAAGCATGTTTCATATAGTTGAGACAACTTGAGAGCATACAGGGGAAACGAAGCATGTTTCATATAGTTGAGACAACTTGAGAGCATACAGGGGAAACGAAGCGTGTTTCATATAGTTGAGACAACTTGAGAGCATACAGGGGAAACGAAGCATGTTTCATATAGTTGAGACAACTTGAGAGCATACTGGGGAAACGAAGCATGTTTCATATAGTTGAGACAACTTGAGAGCATACAGGGGAAACGAAGCATGTTTCTAGTTCATAGTTGAGACAACTTGAGAGCATACTGGGGAAACGAAGCATGTTTCATATAGTTGAGACAACTTGAGAGCATACAGGGGAAACGAAGCATGTTTCATATAGTTGAGACAACTTGAGAGCATACAGGGGAAACGAAGCATGTTTCTATAGTTGAGACAACTTGAGAGCATACAGGGGAAACGAAGCATGTTTCATATAGTTGAGACAACTTGAGAGCATACAGGGGAAACGAAGCATGTTTCATATAGTTGAGACAACTTGAGAGCATACAGGGGAAACGAAGCATGTTTCATATAGTTGAGACAACTTGAGAGCATACAGGGGAAACGAAGCATGTTTCATATAGTTGAGACAACTTGAGAGCATACTGGGGAAACGGAGCATGTTTCATATAGTTGAGACAACTTGAGAGCATACTGGGGAAACGGAGCATGTTTCATATAGTTGAGACAACTTGAGAGCATACTGGGGAAACGAAGCATGTTTCATATAGTTGAGACAACTTGAGAGCATACAGGGGAAACGAAGCATGTTTCATATAGTTGAGACAACTTGAGAGCATACAGGGGAAACGAAGCGTGTTTCATATAGTTGAGACAACTTGAGAGCATACGGGGGAAACGAAGCATGTTTCTTGTGTGCAGGAATAATCAAGCATTAGCTCCATATACTGTACAGTAAAACACAACAGTGATCCTTTCAAATGTCACATGTATCAGCCTACAGTTGCAACTACACTACTATAGCTAATACTGAACATGAGATTTAACCACTTCAACCCTATATACTTCATGGATCTATACTAAGTCTACTAAGTCTACACCAAATGTCTTTGCCAAGCTTGTAGATGGGCTACTGCAGGGGTGGGCAACTTTGAAGATGGAGAGGGGCAGGGCCACTATAGTTCCACACTCACTCCAGAGGGCCACTATAGTTCCACACTCACTCCAGAGGGCCACTATAGTTCCACACTCACTCCAGAGGGCCACTATAGTTCCACACTCACTCCAGAGGGCCACTATAGTTCCACACTCACTCCAGAGGGCCACTATAGTTCCACACTCACTCCAGAGGGCCACTATAGTTCCACACTCACTCCAGAGGGCCACTATAGTTCCACACTCACTCCAGAGGGCCACTATAGTTCCACACTCACTCCAGAGGGCCACAATAGTTCCACACTCACTCCAGAGGGCCACAATAGTTCCACACTCACTCCAGAGGGCCACTATAGTTCCACATGTTCCACACTCACTCCAGAGGGCCACTAAAGTTCCACACTCACTCCAGAGGGCCACTAAAGTTCCACACTCACTCCAGAGGGCCACATTGCATATACTGTCGTATCAAAAATAGTAGATCTACAAGCTCATACGCGCTTTGAGATCTGCTATTTTTGCTATTTGAATTTAAATCCTGAATTATTTCCATGCTTTAATTGGAATCCTGAAAAGTAACATATGTATTACATTTCAAATGCATTCAGTTATACGTATGTTAACTTTATGAACTACAAATATATTGGACATAAAAAAAGACAATAAAATTGTAATACTACTACTAATATAAACTGAAGTAATTAAAGTGGGTTACGTTTGCATGTTTGGAATTGTAACAGCTCGAATAATATATCAGTATTCCAATATTAACCTGCGGGCCGCAGTCAGTGAAGGTGAGGGCCGCATGTGGCCCCTGGGCCGCCAGTTGACCATGCATGTATGAGATACTGCACAAGCCATCATCCCATTGTCCTCAGACATGTCCTCACAAAGACTGAAGTATATGCTATGTATAAACAAAAACATCACAACATCATACACATTAATGCATGTGTATACTGAATATTGTCTCCCATACGTCCGAAACTGTTACTCTTCTGGATTCAAATGCAATGGTTGGCTGAATGTTGTTTGTATGGACACGGACAGGGGAAGGTGTCACACCTACGGACACTATAAATTTGACAGATCCGTTGTTTACAGCATGCGACGCTGACGGAGGCGTACGTTGTGCTCTCTGCTCGGGTACAGGCTTTAGTTTAGACATACTATCGGTCCGATGCGACGCTGACGGAGGCGTACGTTGTGCTCTCTGCTCGGGTACAGGCTTTAGTTTAGACATACTGATGGATAATTAGATCTGTAGATCTGTTATTTTGTGGGATTTGGTTACATGTTCTCAATAACCATGTATTTTTCATGCCCTGTGTCCCACTGAGTTTACATCTCATTTCTGCCCAACGTTTAGATAAGTATTAATTCTTCCCCCCAGCTGGCGGGAAGATAAAGTATTGTTTTCCCCTGTTTGCCAAAACACCCAGCGTATCTGTTGGAAAACATGTTATTTGACCTTGTAGCTAGGTAGACTTCATGTCTCCCTCGCTCTCCTATTTACGTCTTAAAGACGTTATATTACTCGGCTCGGCCGTCAGTTGTACTGTGCCAAGTACACCTCCCAACTATAGATGTCGCCATAATTCACTTTTGGTTACCCTCTGAACTCCAATTGAGTACTTCCCATGTCATGAGATTGTTTTGAATTCATGTAGTATAAAATATGGTCACTGATGATGTGTCAGTGAGAGATCGTTTTAACGCTGTACGGACCTGCCATTTCTCTCCCGATGTGATTGATAATATATATTGAATGGAAAATCCTTATAGCTCTGGTGTGTGGACTCATCTTCCTTCCGTGTCTGGTGTCAAACTCATTCTAAGGTATTCTGGTATACTCTGATACTTCTCTGCCTAATCCTCTCATTTTGGTATTGTAGTTTTCCTCTAAAGTATTTATCCTTAAAAGGTATTAATACCGTTTTATAAGTTTAACATTATAACAGTAAAGATAAAGTTAATATTCACTTGTTTAAAAGGTTTACAGTCCTTAATTCTGATTTGAGTATTTGTACTCTATTACATTCTTACAAATTCTCCTCAACGGGACTCCTCCAGAGTCCAGATGATTGATATCTTCCCTTATCCTAAATTTATACATCACATACTATCGGTTTGACTGTCTTTAGACCGACAACCTACCTCTCAAACCGAACCGCAAGCAACGGGAGCAGCGCATGTCCGACCGCATATCTGACCGTTGTTTCCGCATGTGGGTCCGTTGGTGTGTCTAACCTGCGTGTGCGTCCCATCTGCTCTGCAGCATACCATGCCAATTATAAGATAATACATTAAAGTGCCTTAAAGGACAGTTCTGTCAGTGCTGGTATTCTCTTCTTTTTTTTTCTTTTTTTTTGGCTTTCGCCTTTATTTTATATATTTTATGGAGGGACAGACAGTAGGCTGACAGGAAATGGGGAGAGAGATGGGGGGAAGACATGCAGTAAAGGCCGTCGGGATCGGGAGTCGAACCCGCGGCACACTGCCAGACTGGATTACCAGCCAAGGTGCCTGGACCGCTGAGCCATGGCCCAGGCCCTGGTATTCTCTTCTTAAGAGATTTATTGAAAAGTGGATTCAAATGCAACACTAGCAAAAGTAGCAGATCTACAGGACTAAAACGTGTCTCTTTTTCGAGCTTGTGGATCTGCTACTTTTGATGCAGGGATGTTTTAATTAACGGAAAAACATAAAAAGTTACTGTAGAAGATGGAGATTAAGAGCCGACAGCGACGATATACAGAGATACAGAGAGAGAGAGAGAGAGAGAGAGAGAGAGAGAGAGAGAGAGAGAAATTGAGAGAGCAAGCTCATGTCGACCTTGAACACCTGGCGTGTTTGACATGCTATTAGAGCGGGCAGTTACGCTCGTGTTCCGCCATCAGCGAGGGAACCGATGTGCCGTGATCTCGTTCCGCGGTGTCGCCTTACGGACGGAAAACCTCTATGCGCAGCGCTCGGCGGGGTGTCCCCCCTCGCCCTCTGACAACACTCTCTCTGTCCTCACGCACCATGCAGATGTTGTTTCACCCAACGAACGTTTTATACTGCCAGATCGCTGGGCTTACGCTGCGCCGCCCCGGGACTGTCTGCACCGCCCCCCCGAGAGCAGGAGGAGGAGGAGGAGGAGGATGTGGTGGTGAAGGAGGAGGAAGAACGCTCCGCTCTGTCTTGCTTTGTTTCGTTTTTCTTGACAATGCTGTGAATCTGCGATGGAGTTTTGTTTTATGGCATACTATTTTTTCTACACTATATCATAGCGGAGAAAGTCTGTCACGTTTATACGAAGCACACGCACACACCCACGCACGCACACATAAATATACACACGCACACATGCTCAGACACTTGTAGAGTGAGAGAGAGAGAGAGAGAGAGAGAGAGAGAGAGAGATGTTTAAACTTCTGCCGTGGTATCCAGTTCATCTCAATGGTAATTCCCGTCTCTGTTGGGAGCCATAATGGTGTTTGCAGGCTAAATTGAATAACATGTCTTCAGCTTGGAGGTGCTGAGAGCAAGAGAGAGAGGGAGAGAGACACAGAGACAACCAGTGGAAAAGTGAGAGTATATTATACTAGAGAAGGGGGGGGGGGGGGGGGGGCAGAGAGAGAGAAGGAAAGGAGTATCAGAGAAAATAGGGGAAAAGTGACGGAGAGAAATGAGGTCCTGCTCTCCTAAGGGGTCCGGAGGGAAAGGGGGGGCCGCGGGAGGCTGGAGTTAGTAGATAATCACCGGAAGAGCCCGCCGCTCTCCGCAGGCCGGCACTCAGGGCTGTAAAGCACCTCTGCTCCTGGGTACGAGCCGCACTGCGAAACCCTGAGTGCTGACGTAACTCGGAAGGTGCATGGATTTGCATGGCGTTCATTTTTAAACGCATTTTGCCACGCGAGAGTGACTCGGAGTAGAGTCACTGCTTCTTTCAGAGCGAACATTTGCAACTCAAATCTTTGCTTCTGGTGGAGTACCTGGAAAAACATATTTTGAGATTGTGGTCCGCGGCCAATTACATATGATTCTGGGGGTCCTTGACATGAAATAGTTTGAGAACCACTGACATAGAAACATAGGTTTGTTTCAGAAAACTGTCATGATTTAGAAGACGTTTTGTAGAATGGGCCTCAGGTCTAAATGGGTTAAATGAATAACGGGGGATGTGGGTGCCCATCGGTAATGCCCTGAATGCACACAGCTACTGGTTTCGGTGAACATTAACACATGCTGAAGGATGTGGGTGCTCATCGGTAATGTGCTGAATGCACACAGCTACTGGTTTCGGTGAACATTAACACATGCTGAAGGATGTGGGTGCTCATCGGTAATGTGCTGAATGCACACAGCTACTGGTTTCGGTGAACATTAACACATGCTGAAGGATGTGGGTGCTCATCGGTAATGCCCTGAATGCACACAGCTACTGGTTTCGGTGAACATTAACACATGCTGAAGGATGTGGGTGCTCATCGGTAATGCGCTGAATGCACACAGCTAATGGTTTAGGTGAACATTAACACATGCTGAAGGATGTGGGTGCCCATCGGTAATGTGCTGAATGCACACAGCTACTGGTTTCGGTGAACATTAACACATGCTGAAGGATGTGGGTGTCCATCGGTAATGCGCTGAATGCACACAGCTACTGGTTTCGGTGAACATGAACACATGCTGAAGGATGTGGGTGCCCATCGGTAATGTGCTGAATGCACACAGCTACTGGTTTCGGTGAACATTAACACATGCTGAAGGATGTGGGTGCTCATCGGTAATGCCCTGAATGCACACAGCTACTGGTTTCGGTGAACATTAACACATGCTGAAGGATGTGGGTGTCCATCGGTAATGCGCTGAATGCACACAGCTACTGGTTTCGGTGAACATGAACACATGCTGAAGGATGTGGGTGCCCATCGGTAATGCGCTGAATGCACACAGCTAATGGTTTAGGTGAACATTAACACATGCTGAAGGATGTGGGTGCCCATCGGTAATGTGCTGAATGCACACAGCTACTGGTTTCGGTGAACATTAACACATGCTGAAGGATGTGGGTGCCCATCGGTAATGCGCTGAATGCACACAGCTAATGGTTTCGGTGAACATGAACACATGCTGAAGGATGTGGGTGCCCATCGGTAATGTGCTGAATGCACACAGCTACTGGTTTCGGTGAACATTAACACATGCTGAAGGATGTGGGTGTCCATCGGTAATGCGCTGAATGCACACAGCTAATGGTTTAGGTGAACATTAACACATGCTGAAGGATGTGGGTGCCCATCGGTAATGCGCTGAATGCACACAGCTAATGGTTTAGGTGAACATTAACACATGCTGAAGGATGTGGGTGCCCATCGGTAATGTGCTGAATGCACACAGCTACTGGTTTCGGTGAACATGAACACATGCTGAAGGATGTGGGTGCCCATCGGTAATGCGCTGAATGCACACAGCTACTGGTTTCGGTGAACATGAACACATGCTGAAGGATGTGGGTGCCCATCGGTAATGTGCTGAATGCACACAGCTACTGGTTTCGGTGAACATTAACACATGCTGAAGGATGTGGGTGCTCATCGGTAATGCCCTGAATGCACACAGCTACTGGTTTCGGTGAACATTAACACATGCTGAAGGATGTGGGTGCCCATCGGTAATGCCCTGAATGCACACAGCTACTGGTTTCGGTGAACATGAACACATGCTGAAGGATGTGGGTGCCCATCGGTAATGTGCTGAATGCACACAGCTACTGGTTTCGGTGAACATGAACACATGCTGAAGGATGTGGGTGCTCATCGGTAATGCCCTGAATGCACACAGCTACTGGTTTCGGTGAACATTAACACATGCTGAAGGATGTGGGTGCCCATCGGTAATGCCCTGAATGCACACAGCTACTGGTTTCGGTGAACATTAACACATGCTGAAGGATGTGGGTGCCCATCGGTAATGCCCTGAATGCACACAGCTACTGGTTTCGGTGAACATTAACACATGCTGAAGGATGTGGGTGCTCATCGGTAATGCCCTGAATGCACACAGCTACTGGTTTCGGTGAACATTAACACATGCTGAAGGATGTGGGTGCCCATCGGTAATGCCCTGAATGCACACAGCTACTGGTTTCGGTGAACATGAACACATGCTGAAGGATGTGGGTGCCCATCGGTAATGTGCTGAATGCACACAGCTACTGGTTTCGGTGAACATGAACACATGCTGAAGGATGTGGGTGCTCATCGGTAATGCCCTGAATGCACACAGCTACTGGTTTCGGTGAACATGAACACATGCTGAAGGATGTGGGTGCCCATCGGTAATGTGCTGAATGCACACAGCTACTGGTTTCGGTGAACATGAACACATGCTGAAGGATGTGGGTGCCCATCGGTAATGTGCTGAATGCACACAGCTACTGGTTTCGGTGAACATTAACACATGCTGAAGGATGTGGGTGCTCATCGGTAATGCCCTGAATGCACACAGCTACTGGTTTCGGTGAACATTAACACATGCTGAAGGATGTGGGTGCTCATCGGTAATGCCCTGAATGCACACAGCTACTGGTTTCGGTGAACATGAACACATGCTGAAGGATGTGGGTGCCCATCGGTAATGTGCTGAATGCACACAGCTACTGGTTTCGGTGAACATGAACACATGCTGAAGGATGTGGGTGCCCATCGGTAATGCGCTGAATGCACACAGCTAATGGTTTCGGTGAACATTAACACATG
The DNA here is from genome assembly GCF_951216825.1 of Electrona antarctica. Lineage (NCBI taxonomy): Eukaryota > Metazoa > Chordata > Actinopteri > Myctophiformes > Myctophidae > Electrona > Electrona antarctica. The sequence goes on along the minus strand of NC_136794.1, from coordinate 41,494,764 downwards.
CTGAAGGCGGCAGGACCAAAGTCACGTCTGGCTCCCGTGGCATGCACGAGGGCTCTGGACCAGACAGAGGCCAGTGGCTGTGGGCAGTGGTGTGAAAGGCCAGTCAATGAGGGCTCTGGACCAGACAGAGGCCAGTGGCTGTGGGCAGTGGTGTGAAAGGCCAGTCAATGAGGGCTCTGGACCAGACAGAGGCCAGTGGCTGTGGGCAGTGGTGTGAAAGGCCAGTCAATGAGGGCTCTGGACCAGACAGAGGCCAGTGGCTGTGGGCAGTGGTGTGAAAGGCCAGTCAATCTAAGCTAAACAAAAAAGGGACGTGACCAGAAAGAAATTGCAATAGTAATCATTCATGTTTCTTTGTGATCCTTATAGGGTCATTCAAATAACATTCAAAATTGTTGAATGAAATATTTAGTGGATCATGCAGGGGTTGAAAGTTGGGGACAATCTATATAAGACAACATTTTCTAAATGTCATTATGCTTTAAGTAGCATTTGACGTGTCAAACTAGGGGGTTTTCATGATTCTGAACCCATTCCAAGCATTAGCTTTGAACAAAAAACACTCCTTGGGCTAAATTCAGCCATAGCCACTTGACCTCATCACATTTGTGATGACGGGCGCATACGGTGCCGCGGGTTCAAGTCCCGATCCCGACAAGCTTTGTCTCTTTCTCACTGTGTCCTGTCTCTCTTCACTACAGTATATACACAGTATATATCCTGTCAATAAAGGTCCCAAAAAGATCTTAAAAAAAACTAACGGCAGGACTATGCATGAGCAGAAACAAACTCCAGAGAGTTCATTGTGGTTGGGTATCTTCAATCTCGTGTAATGATGGCCTTTCAGAGAACGCTCTACAAAAACAAGGGCTCGTGCAGCAGCCGTGCACTACGCTAAAACGTCCTCAGTGTCAATTTGACACTGCTAGTGTGCAGAGTTACACAAATGGAGGAATAAATAGACACTGAGGAGTTGTACTCCATTATTTGAGCTCTTATCAAGATGAGAACAGCTTGTCTGGTGTCATATTACAGTGGTTTTCAACCATGTGGTCTGGGGAACACCAGTGGTTTGAGGGGGTTCCAGGTGGTCCCCACTAAATGGAGAGTTGGTAACCAAATGGACCCTTTTAGATCTTTACCTCTTGAGTGTAAAATGAAGCCAAATGGATCCATTTGGTGTCATTTTGGAGTTAAATTATTGTTACAAGAAGTCTACACAAAATAGAGAATGTAGTAGAATTGTTATTTTGATCAACGTTCAAAATAAATGGTAAATGGTGCATTTATATAGCACCTTTATCCAAGGCGCTTCACATAGATTGTGCATTACATTCACACACACATTCATACACCGATTGCAGCGGAAGCCATGCAAGGTACCAACCAGCACATCGGGAGCAATTTGGGGTTCAGTGTCTTGCCCAAGGACACTTCGACATGTAGACAGGAGGAGCCGGGATTCGAACCGCCGACCCATGGATCATTGGACGACCTGCTCTACCTCTTGAGCCACAGTCGCCCCTATGTTCTTTAGTTTTGGGTCCGAGAGGCTAAATGTCATTGTCATCAAACGGTGGTCCGTGGCTTAAATGCCGAATAAATAATGGGCCGTGATATGAAACGGTTTGAAAACCACTGTCATATTAAACAGACACGTTGGCAGTAGACGTCTCATAAAAGGCATTTATTCAATATCATTATTTGTTTCGCAGACTGCCTTCATGAAGAATTGGGAAAACAGGGGCTTCATTTTGCGGTAATTTTCCTAAATAAAAAGGGATATAGAAAAGTTAGAAAACAGAGAGTTCTGTGATGCTGGAGTTAAAGACGCCTGGGTTTATTATTATTAAACAAAAACCTGCAATAAATACCTCTTCCTAGCTAAAATAGTGTAAAAGGTTAGCTTTCTGGGGAAAAGCAATATATAATATGACTACTGCAACTAAATTGTACCATTTGCTTAACGTTTTTGTATAGGTTAAAAACCTTAATTTTTGTAGGTTTTCTGAGCTCAACTTGCACCCAAAAAAAACTGAACTTTTAACATTCAGTAGATATTCTGTGGTCTGGGGTTTTTGGGGTGTTTGTGATGTCACAGGCTGCAAATCCCATATATGTCAATGGGACATTGACTTTCCTGCTTATTATTTTCTTTTAATTCCTTTTATACTTCTATTTCTTACAAAAAGGCCTAGTGGCCTGGGTGAACATTTGGCGAAAATAACAGTTGAGGCGCATTGTGAGATTGTAGATCTGTTATTTCTAACAAAGAGATTTGGTGTAGAGGGAAAAATGAAGAGGCCCAGTACCCATTAAGACCTGAGAACATATTCTACAAATGTTCTACAAATCATGACAGTTTTCTGAAAAACCCTATATGTTTCTATATCAGTGGTTCTCAACTTTTTTCATGTCAAGGACCCCCAGAATTATCTGTAATTGGCGACCGACCCCCATCTGAAAATAATCAAAATATGTTGTTCCAGGGACCCCCCCGGAAGCAAAGATTTGAGTTAAAAACGTTCACTCTGAAAGAATATTATACTCAAATATTTGCACCACATTTTCACAATCTTTCAAAAATAGCAGATCTACAAGCTCGTAGCACGGCACTCGGTGCCGCGCTATGAGCTTGTAGAGCTGCTATTTTTCCAATAGCTAAAGTATAACATAATGCTTAAAACACCAAGAGGGGGTCCCGTCCTGAATCATGTAAAGCACTTTGGAATGCCTTTGTGTATGAGATGTGCTACGGACGAGATAAAAGGCTAAAACTGTCAAAAACTAGCAAAAAAAACTAGATGACTAGATGATGTGACAATGAGGAGAAGTTGCACTCATCATGACTGAGAAATGCTAGGACGGTGTCAGCCACTAGGGGGGAGGTGTGAGTCTTCTTTGCCAAGCAGACAGATCTGTATAAACACTGCATGCAGGCCTACAGGTCCTCACAGTGGCTCTGCCTTGACACAGACAGACATCTGGCTTTCTTTTTTAGTTTTATGTCATTTTTTCCCCCCCTTCTCATTGTGAGTATAATGACCATTTTGAATGGAAATATATAGCATTGTTATTTATAAGATTATAACGACACAATCGTGCATTGTTGTGTAAAACGTGTGTCCTCCTGATAAAAGCGACTAGGCCATGATGGAACACAGCAAGTCTATATAGTGGTTCAAACCCAACCAGATCTACTCCTGCTGAATGACGATGGAATCCCATTAGAGTGTTGTTCAGTGAGGGGTTGACACTAAGGTCTCGGAGGCATTGCTCGTCGGGCAAGTACAGGTCATATTTGCCCAAAGGTCTTGCCCACTTGCCCTAAAAGTAAATAATCCATTAGAAAATGATAGGTAAAAAAAATTACGTTACATTTAAAAAAAATGTCATATCTCAATTTGAATGCCAAATACATAGCTTCATATAGGACGAGTTGGGTTCACATTTGTCTGCTTTTGTTAAGTGCAGCAACAGTGAAAACGCCACATTATAGGTAAACAGTGCTGTTATTTTACTTTCCACAGACCAGAAGACAGAGCGCGCTCAGGTGTTTAGACAGATATCTGGTGTTGTGGTCGGGGCAACCTAAAGCAAACTCCACCTGCCCGGAAGTTTTATTTACCTGGGGCAGGTGGGCAACTCTTAGTGTCAAAGCCTTGTTCTGTCCTGTACCTGGGGGGCAGGTGGGCAACTCTTAGTGTCAAAGCCTTGTTCTGTCCTGTACCCATGGGGCAGGTGGCCAACCCTTAGTGTCAACGCCTTGTTCTGTCCTGTACCCATGGGGCAGGTGGCCAACCCTTAGTGTCAACGCCTTGTTCTGTCCTGTACCCATGGGGCAGGTGGGCAACCCTTAGTGTCAAAGCCTTGTTCTGTCCTGTACCTGGGGCAGGTGGGCAACCCTTAGTGTCAACGCCTTGTTCTGTCCTGTACCCATGGGGCAGGTGGGCAACCCTTAGTGTCAAAGCCTTGTTCTGTCCTGTACCTGGGGCAGGTGGGCAACCCTTAGTGTCAACACCTTCAACCTCCTCCGCTAATTAACCACAGACATTTCACTAGAACGAACCGGACCATGGGAGGCCAGATCCTTAACCACACTGAATGAACCACCAGACCAGGGGAGGCCAGATCCTTAACCACACTGAATGAACCACCGGACCAGGGGAGGCCAGATCCTTAACCACACTGAATGAACCCCCGTACCAGGGGAGGCCAGATCCTTAACCACACTGAATGAACCCCCAGACCAGGGGAGGCCAGATCCTTAACCACACTGAATGAACCACCGGACCAGGGGAGGCCAGATCCTTAACCACACTGAATGAACCCCCGGACCAGGGGAAGCCAGATCCTTAACCACACTGAATGAACCCCCGGACCAGGGGAAGCCAGATCATTAACCACACTGAATGAACCCCCGTACCAGGGGAGGCCAGATCCTTAACCACACTGAATGAACCCCCGGACCAGGGGAGGCCAGATCCTTAACCACACTGAATGAACCCCCGGACCAGGGGAGGCCAGATCCTTAACCACACTGAATGAACCCCCGGACCAGGGGAGGCCAGATCCTTAACCACACTGAATGAACCCCCGGACCAGGGGAGGCCAGATCCTTAACCACACTGAATGAACCCCCGGACCAGGGGAGGCCAGATCCTTAACCACACTGAATGAAACCCCGTTTGGGAATGTCATAACGGGCGGACAACATTCAGCTGAAATAGAAGAGCCCCCCACCCCCCAAAAAATAAATGGATCTACAAGCTAGGTTGCCATTCTCCCAATTTGACGTACTGTACAATGTGTGCGCTCATGCGTGCGTGCGTGCGTGCGTGCGTGCGTGCGTGCGTGTGTGTGTGTATATATATATATATATATATATATATATATATATATATATATATATATTTATAGGGTTTAAGAAGTGGTAACAGAAAACGGGAATAAGTAGAGAGAGAGAGGGAGAGAGACACCAATAAAAAATGGTCTGGATTTAGGTTTGGGGGTGGGGGGGGGGGGCTTAGGAGGCCAGAGGTTTGGGCCCCAGTGCACCTGTCGTTGGGCAGGGAGCAATGAATGCTATTGATGAGCCCTAGGCAAGGTCAATTCCAATTGCACGCGGGGTGGGGTGGGGGGAGTGGGGGGGGGGAGGCCCCATTCACTCAGCCTTACTTGGATCTCCGGCGCAAAGCCAGGGGGATTGTTGGACACCTGTCAATCAGAGCGGGCGGGGCGGGGGTGGTTGGGGGGAGGGGGGGGTTGGGGGGAAACGATCTGGTCTTGGCTACCGAAGCAGGGCTAAGGAGGAGATGGTTGGTTAAGCCAGCGCAGGGCTAGCTCATGACATTCTCCTGGAACCTCCTGTAACAAGATAACGATCTTACAATATTACACCGACGACGACGACATCGAGAAACATTTTTTTTGCGCCACTGGCACATTATGACATCTGGGATGAGTAATGGAGGCCCGGCTGCAGCGTGACATTGATAATATAATCATGGCGTTAATTACGTTGTGGGGTGTTAGTATAGTGCGGTGCAAATCTGTCCCCTGAACTGCAGTACACCTGGACCACGAGGCTCTCGCCTCTCTCGCTTTTTCAAATTGTATAGATTTAGTGGTTCGGAAAGTGGGGTCCGGGGACCCCCAGGGGTCCTTGAGGGAGTTCCAGGGGGTCCCCAGCTAAATGATAGTTTGTAACCAAATGGACCCTTATCGGCCTATAACTCTGAGAGTGTACAAATGTACATTTATACACTCGCAAAGTTAAATTAAATTAATTGATTATAAATTGGGGTCCCAGAGATAGAAATGCCATTAAATGTGGGCTGTAGACTAATATGAATCTCTGCTAGAGACGTAAAAATCTTCTCTTATGGGGGTCCCTGGAATATCTTTTCAAATGGGGGTCTGCGGGGCTAATTAGTGTCAATTTGGCAGTCCTTGAAGTTTGGGAACCACTGATTTCGACAGTGGTAGAAAATGTACTTGATTGTTTTACTTAAGTAAAAGTATCAATACTGCAATATCGAACTATAGTACGTTACAAGTACAAGTCCGGAATTCAAAATCGACTTGAGTAAAAGTACATCAAAATGTACTCACGTTCTCACTATGCAGAATGTCCCATTTCAAGCTTTCAAATGCCTACAACATAGCAGATCTACAAGCTAGATCGGCTATTTTCAAATGGCCGAACATTTCAAATAAATGTAGTGGAGTAAAAGTACAATATTTGCCTCTGAGACGTAGTGGTAAAAGGAAGTAAAAGGAAATACTCAATTAAAAAAAAAAAAGTAGTACCTCAAAATTGTACTTAAGTACTTGAGTACGGAAATGTACACCAATGGATTTAGAATTTTAGATCATTAGTACGGTCGGAGATTCTGTAAAATAACACAGAACTGCTGCTGATCTTAGAGATGCCTTATTTCACTCTGATTAAACAATACATCAAAACAAGTTGAAGCCTCCTGCAATTTTGCGGCGGTCGGTGTTGTAATTTCAATTATCTTTTGATGGATTATGCAGCCCTTAATGTCTAACATATACTCCTCCAAGCACTAAACACATTTCTGAATGTTTATGTCCCGTCTCTGGAACGGCTAAACCCTCCCAGCAACTGCTGTGTGTGTGTGTGTGTGTGTGTGTGTGTGTGTGTGTGTGTGTGTGTGTGTGTGTGTGTGTGTGTGTGTGTGTGTGTGTGTGTGTGTGTGTGTGTGTGTGTGTGTAAAGTGTGAAAGCGGGCGCACGGCAGTCTCACAGAACAAAGAAAGGAGGAAATAAGCAGTGTGCTGGAACATTGCTTATTGCCCTTCGGTGACAACTCATTTGTTGTGGCTTCTGAGAAAGCCATCAGTCTGGGAGGGATTCGGCTCATTGCCTCGCTCACACAACGCGCTGAGTTGAATGTCTAAACATTGATCAATAGGGAGAGACCTGCTGACATCCACCCAAGTCCCCTGCACTTCATCTGTCTTGATACTGTGTACAGTACAGTACGCCGTGTTGTGTGTGTGTGTGTGTGTGTGTGTGTGGAAAACACTGCGCTGCTGCTTTCCCCTTGAACAGCTCTCAACAAGTGTCAGACGCTTTGCTTAATATAGATGTTTGTTATTCAAAATTATTTATACTTTTGGACAACAGAAAGAAAAAAAAGTCCATTTCTTTCTTGGGCATAGTACTTTCTTTCTTTCTTTTTTTGGTGGGGGATACCAGCGTTTTGATTGGCTGCAGCTTTTCGTTTTGGTCAGCTTTTCTTTTTGTTTTTGTATACGGTAGGACATTTTTATTAATGTGTTGTTGGACCTGCATGGGAAGGTCTGTCGGTCCCTCTCCGCCCCCTCGTCCCGCGTCGTCCCCACCACCACAACAACCAGCATTCAAAACACCCCCAGCTAAGCCTCCCCCAGGACAGTTTTTCCAGGGAAAAGAACGGGCCGTCCCGTGAAGAACACGGCGATCCCATCCGGGACCGACCTCTGACCTCATGCAGGTCCAGGGGGGGACAGGACAGGACAGGAGGGAGCAGGGAAGGGACATGGAGATGATTGAATTTAGTTTTTCACTGGGCGGGCGGGGGGGGTTTAAGGATTTAGAACAGAAATCAAACCCCCAACCCTCTCTCTCTCTCTCTCTCCTCCTCGTCTCGTCTCCATGCACGTATAGGTCCAGAGGGCCGTGCAGCTGTCCCTTTTCCCTCTAATTTTTCTCTGTCAGATTTCAGCCTATAATTAGCAGAAAGACCTCGGTGACTCTGTGCACACAGAGTGTGTGTGTGTGTGTGTGTGTGTGTGTGTGTGTGTGTGTGTGTGCACCCAGAACGAATGACCCAAATCCCCCCCTCCTCCTCCTGCCTCCTCCACCAGCAGCCAGCCTCCAGGCCCACTACTAGAGTGACAGGTTCACGTACTGTATAGAGAACTTCACAAGGATAGGACTTCTTCGTTTCTCAGCGGGACGGAAACCCGCAAGAAGCCATAAAGGGGCGAACCCCGCAGCGCGAGTTAGTTCTCCTCCATGCCAAAGTGCTGAGGGAGCATCTCTAAAGCTCCCTAAGTCTTCCATTGAGCTCTGCTCTGGTATCTGGGCCACAAAGCCCCCTCTGCACGCACGCACGCACGCACGCACGCGCGTGCACACACACACACACACACACACACACACACACACACACACACACACACACACACACACACACACACACACACACACACACACACACACACACACACACACACACACACACACACACACACACACACACACACACACACACACACACACACATCTGCCAACTGTATGACAACCATCTTCATTTTTCACAAGGTTTTATTTATAATAGAACCCAAAAATCTGGCATCGGCAGGGGCTCTACTTTCATAGAAGACAAGAGTCTTCTTTGAGTCTTAGTCAAGTGAGGAGGTCATGGAAGGCCAGTGGTGTAATAGTAGAGATGTCCCGATACTGTATCGGTATCGGGAAAAGTATCGGCATCGGCCCTTATTTGAGGTCATATCGGTATCGGCGAATATTCAAGTCTAACCACCGATCCGACACAGGGGTAAGGGGATGACACTATGGCAGGTGAATATAATGTTATGGGGCATGTGGAGTTTGCTTTGGAGTTTCCCAAACTGCAAGTGCACATTTGAGTGTGCACTTGCACCCATGTTATTGTGATTGTTGTTAGGCATGGAGGGGCAGCAGCGTTAGCTTGTTTTCATGTTTTATATATAAGATCGTAAAGATGCCAGATTGTCTCATTTTGAGCAGAAAACAGAAAACAGAAAAAACATACATGTGAGTAAAAGCAAAAATATATTTATATATATTTTTAAATATTTTTTTTTAAAAGAAGTAAAAAAAAAGATAGATGGATTTACACGTTCTGGCAGAGGCGGATTGTGGAGATTAAAGCGGATAATCGCGTCCGTGGCTTAGATTGGGTTAAGTACATTTTGATGCCAGGAATACCTTTTGTACTTTTACTTACCGGTAGGCTACATTTTGAATTCCGGACATTTACTTTGCGGACATTTACTTTCCGGACATTTCTGTATTGCAGTATTGATACTTTTACTTCAGTAAATCACTGCGAGTTCTTTTTCCACCAGTGCTTTTCGTAGAGTCCAACTGAGGAGGTCATCTCATGAAGGCGTGTATATGTCGTAGAGTCCAACTGAGGAGGTCATCTCATGAAGGCGTGTATATGTCGGTCAGTCGCACACATCAGGCGTATCACCGCGGCAGCAGGGGGAACGCCGAAAGGCTTTTCCATGACGTCCTCAATCCGACATACGTCGGTCGGTTGTGTAATTCTCAGAGCAAGGTCGTGGTGTTGCCTTGGGCCGCGAGCGGTGTGCCAGCGTTAACGCCGTCCCCCACCATAACCCATTTAGACCTGAGGCCGATTCTTTAAAAAAAATGGCTTCTAAATCCTTTTCTGAAAAACCTATGTTTCCATGTCAGTGGTTCTCAACCTTTCCATGTCAATTAAGGACCCCTGGAATTATCTGCATTTGGCCACGGACCTCCATCTGAAAATATGTTGTTCCAGGCACCCCCCAGAAGCAAAGATTTGAGTTAAAAACATTCGCTGTGAAAGAATATAATATTCAAATATTTGCGCCACATTTTTTACGATTAAAAAAGCTTGTAGATCTGCTTTTTTTTCCATATAGCTAAAGTATAACATAATGCTTAAAAAAACACCAAAACAGTGTAACCGTCCTGAGTGGGATAAAGTGCAATCAACACGGCCCCGATCCCAGAGCCTCCAACGGTTGATCCGGCCTAACGTCACCTCGATTTAGCCACCTGTCATTACTCCGCCCTGCATAAGCCGGGAGGGGGAGGGGGGACCAAGGGGGGGGACGACCAAACACATCAAGGCAACCAAACACTAAATAACACCTGATGTCATTCTGGTTGATCTTGAAGGTTTTGCGACCTGTCAAGGCTTTAGTTTAAAACCGTTACGATGCGATTAGACGTTAGGTCGGCCCGGAAAATCCGGGAGCCGCGTCCATCCGTCCGTCCGTCAAACAGTCAGCCGGTGGTGGGGAGTTCCTGTGAGTTTCCTTAAACAATAATGTGTAAAGCAGAGAAGGGCAGGACAGCTGTCACTCACTGGTGTTAAATATCTCAAAGGAAATTAGGTTATCTTCCAGCTGTAATGGTTTCCCAGCTAACACCCCCCCCCCCCCTCCTCCCCCCAACACCACCACCACCAACCCTGACAAAATATATCCATCCATTCATTCATCCATCTCTTCAACCGCTTATCCGTAGTCGGGGCACGGGGGCAACAGCTCCACCCAGAGAGCTCCAGATTTCCCTCTCCAGAGCAACATTAGTAACCTGTGACAAAAATCTACTGCATCTGAAACACATTGTGGTTGTTTGGTTTTACTTTATACCAGGGGCGGTACTCACTTTTTTTACTGAAGTAAAAGTATCAATACTGTAATATAGAAATAGTCTTGAGTAAAAGTACAAGAGTATTGGTATCAAAATGTGTCTTCTTGATGCCAAAATCATAAAGTACCAAAAGCGTAAAGTACTCATTATGCAGAATGTCCCATTTCACAAGTTTTCAAATATATACAAATCTAAAATAGCAGATCTACAAGCTCTACAATGCGTTCTACAACGGTCCATTTGGTTCCATTTGTACACTCTCAGAGTTACAGCCACCTAAGTGTCCATTTGGTACTTCCAAACTATCATTTAGCTGGGGACCCCTGGAACTCCCTCAAGGACCCCTATAGGGGTCCCCGAACCCCACTTTGGGAACCACTGCTTCATACTATATCATTATTTGCTTGCTTTGTTCTCCATTTGTGTTGACTCCTCTACTGTTGATGTTAACCTGCATGCTGACAATGACCGGATTACACACAGATATTTGGGAATCGGGTTGCTGCCACCCTAACCCAACCCGCTCGCTGCATGCATGCATGGGAGAACCATGCCATAACCTTGCTAACTACACAAGCCGCATACCGCGAGCACACACACAGTATGTGTGGAAGTAGAGGAACGGTCGTTAGACTCTTCTCACACAACCCAGGCTGAAATCCAAGCATAACTATTTCCAGTGTCGATACCGACGCCGTAAGTCAGCGTGCAAAATGAGACAAATGCAGCTCCGCATTTCGTAACTCGGCAATGTTTCCGAAGGAAACTGGACACTCATCCCAGAGTAAACCGTGTCGTTAAAGGTATTACAAAGTCATTCTTTTCTCCCCGTTTCTCACACTTCATTTGGGCATTACTCCGCTTTACGGAGGCTTTCTGTGGTTATGGTGGATTTGTGTGGTTTATCGAGTTTTCCTGGCGACCCCCCAACACCCCCCACCTTATGCCACCCCCACACAACATGTGTCCGACCGGCCCCCCGCACCCAAACCCCAACCCCACCCCCCACCCTTCGACAAGCAATTTCGTGGCGTAATACCTTCTGACATGCAACGGGCTAGTTCAGTTCTTGATCTGTTCATCATGATGTATCACGCCATAGACCGCTCTGTCACGCCATATAGACCGCTCTGTCATGCCCATGGGAACAGCAGAGCAGAGCGTTCATCTGTTATCCTATGTCACGTGAAATACATGTATATTTTTGGGCCCCTCCTATGCACGGCTTTCCGGGTTTGTGTGAATAGCTGGGAGGGAATTCCTCCAAAATCATCAAGTTTGTGCACTTGGTGACAAGTTTTAGATTTTTGGCATGGTGTTAAGTATGGGCATAAGGGTTTTCAAAAACCATCGCAAATGAGTTTGGCCCGCCCCCTAGTGGTCTGTTTGCAATGAATCCAATATTAGATGAATCAGGTTGAAACCCCAAATAATTGATAGAAAACAAATTTCAATGGATTCTGTTCCTATATTGGGAATGTTAAATAACATCTTGAAAATGATGCCTTTCCAGAAGTTAAGAGTTCCATATTTTTTACCCAATAGTAACAGAATCCATTGAAAAGTATTTTCTGTCAATTATTTGGGGTTTCAACCATATACTGCCCTATCTAATATTGGATTCATTGCAAACAGACCACTAGGGGGCGAGCCCAACTCGTTTGCGATGGTTTTTGAAGACCGTATGCCCATACCACACCATGCCAAAAATCTAAAACTTGTCACCAAGTGCACAATAGGAGGGCTGTGGGCAGTTCAAAAACCCGTCCACCCGTTTTTTAAAAGATTTAGATTTGTATTATCGTGAGAAAGATGGCTTCCATTATCGCATTGCAACTTCTCAGAAATAGAAAGCCTGCCATTTCCATTAGCTTGGATTCCCCTGTCGAGACCCACAGCCCTCCCGTGAGACACAGACTGAGTAGAGGAACAAATGGTGGCATTTTATCATGAACATTAGTAAGCAAAGCAAAGCAAAGTTCTTTGTTTACCCAGGGTGAATGGACTAAGCTCGAGATGCTTGTTTACAGCCAGACCCTGCTCATAGAACATTTCATGGTAGGGGTTCAATGCCTTGCTCAAGGGCACTTCAGCGGTGGTAATTTTAACGTGCCGGTCCGGGGATTCGAACTGGCGACCTTCCGATAACAAGACCGCTCTGCAAACCGTTCGGCCACCGCTGCCCACGTTAGTGAGGGCCAATTATACGAAGGTAGGTTGATTAGTGGTGAAGTGGTCCTTTTAAGCACTGCACAGTGGAGTATTTCAGAGGAAAACATATTTTTCATGGAGGAACTGAAAGGAGTGGACGAAGGCGGGACGCTGACCCCTCCGTCGCATGCCCCTCTGGCCCCTGAACGGGCTGCCGTCCCTCCGTCGCATGCCCCTCTGGCCCCTGAACGGGCTGCCGTCCCTCCGTCGCATGCCCCTCTGGCCCCTGAACGGGCTGCCGTCCCTCCGTCGCATGCCCCTCTGGCCCCTGAACGGGCTGACCCCTCCGTCGCATGCCCCTCTGGCCCCTGAACGGGCCGCTGACCCCTCCGTCGCATGCCCCTCTGGCCCCTGAACGGGCCGCTGACCCCTCCGTCGCATGCCCCTCTGGCCCCTGAACGGGCTGCCGTCCCTCCGTCGCATGCCCCTCTGGCCCCTGAACGGGCTGACCCCTCCGTCGCATGCCCCTCTGGCCCCTGAACGGGCCGCCGTCCCTCCTCACTTTGTCTCTCACGCCGTTCTAAATTGCAACAATGTTTTCGTTCGGGCCGGAGGGGGGTGGGAGGGGGGGGGCTGGGGGGATCACGGCCGGTGGCTTATGCGCGCGACATCTAATTTTAGCGGGGGATAGTTGTAAACAGATAAATACTGTTGACTTGACAAGGCAGTGAAACCGCAGTGCCGGGGATAAAGAAATTCAAATGAGTTTTAGCGAGGAGAGAGAGAGAGAGAGAGAGAGAGAGAGAGAGAGAGATAGAGAGAGAAAACGTTAGGTTGGCTTGATTGACAAGTTCATGTGGGGAGACCTTTACCATAGCAACATAACTTTGGATAACATGAGCAGATGGATGGTGTGGGTGATTTTCCATGCTGACCAACAGTTAAGAGCGGGCATCTGTTAAAGTGTGCGCGTGCGTGCGTGCGTGCGTGCGTGCGTGCGTGCGTGCGTGCGTGCGTGCGTGCGTGCGTGCGTGCGAGATAATCTGTGTAAATATGTACAGTATATTCTATGTGTGTTTGTATGTTAGTGTCATGAAGGCAGTTTGAATGCATACGCTCATGTACTCATGTCTGCAAGTGTGTATGTAGGTGACTACTGTACATATAGCACAAATGTGTGTATGTGAATCTGTGTGTCTCCTGCAAAGAGAGAGAGAGAGAGAGAGAGAGCTAGGAAGAACACAAACAATGCAAAAGTCAGCAACGTGCGCGTGCATGTGTGTGTGTTCATGCACTGTACATAAAACCACGCTTGTGACTTGGCACCAGGAAAATGTATTAGATTCGGGGGGGGGGGGGGGGGGGGAATAATTAACTGGCATCAGCTGCAGGGGTCCGGGGAAAGGTTGCGGCTACAAATATAGAACCTTTTTTTGACCAATAAATCGTCCACATGGTGGGCAGAGGGCCTTTAAGGATTGACACAGAAGTTGCCCGGCATTCGGCTTGTCCCTGATTAATGGGACAGAAGGGTCTTTTAAGTCTGCTCGAAAATAGAACATCAAACGATTCGGCACACAACGGCAAAACGCCTAGTGTCCTCTCTGAAGCGAACCACGCACGCACCCACGCACGCACCGCAGCCCGCGTGAATTCATCATCGATAGGGTTCTGCTGTCACATTGACTGCAGGGTCGCACAGGGTCGCGTGCACGACAAGGTCGCCAGTAATCAGTTGGTGGGAAAAAGTACTCAAATGTTTTACTTATAAGTAAAAAAGTAAATGGCCGTGATTCTAAATTTTCTTGAGTAAAAGGTACGATAGTATTGCATCAAAATGTACTTAAAGTATGCCAAAAGTATTAAGTACTCATTGTGCAGAATGTCCCATTTCACCAATTTTCAAATGTACAAAAGTCTTTTGAAAATAGCTGAGCTAGAAGCTCAATGTGAGCTTGTAGATCGGCTATTTTCAAATGGCCCGAAATAAAGGCTAGGTTACTGTATGTCTTGTAATAATGATCCACATACATTTACAAAGTAACTAAAGCTGTCAAATAAATTAGTAAAAGTACAACATTTGGATCCGAGATGTAGTGGAGTAGAAGTAAAAGGGAAATATTCAAGTACAAATACCTCAGAATACCTCAAAATTGTACTTAAGTAAATAAAGTACTTAGTTACTTTCGACCACTACGCACAGTACAATGTCACAAGTAATCTCTCCGCAACAAATGTCTTTCTAACATTTGGGTTTGTTACCCTCCATCTAACCTCTACCTATAATAACTCCAAAACAAAACGAGACCTCTCAAAGCCCAACAACTGAGCTCTAAATCAAGTCGTGTCGTTGAGGAATCTATATCCCCAAAAAACAACAAAGTAAGCAATCCGTCTCTGTCCGTTTTCAAATCCATGTGACAATGATGTCATCACCTCAGAAGCCCCCGGCCGTGTGTGTAGTACTATAGTACAGTGTTGAATTTGACAGAAAATTTGGAATAGTCTTGAATAGTTTTCATTTAGTTTTAGTTACATACAATTAGTCACCTGGAATGTTTTAGTGTTAGTCTAGTTTTAGACAAAAATCTACAGTTGATTTAGTCACCTAAAATGTATATTTGGCGGGCCTTGATGCCATCGTAATGACTGATTATTTTACACTTGCTGAAAATAGCCGATCTACAAGCTCACGACGCGTTGTGAGCTTGTAGATCTGCTACCAAGTTAAAATTACTCATACTTATACTGGATCTCTTGTCCACTAGTCCCTTCCTAACATTTTAGTCTAGTCCCTTCCTAACATTTTAGTCTAGTCCCTTCCTAACATTTTAGTCTAGTTTATATTTGTGGACAAAATTGTCAATATATTTAGTCTTAGTTTTAGTCATCATAGCTTAGTTTTCATTTAGTTTTCGTCAGTGGAAAAAGGTAGTCGACGGACATTTTTTGTCATTGTATTAGTCGACAAAATCAACACTGCACTAGTAGTAGGCTAAGTACTACTACTAGTACTACTACTATCAATACACAATAGTGTAAGAGAATGCAGCTCAAGGTGCTTTCCATAGTGCAGTCAAATAAGAACAAAGAATAGTAAAACAAATAATAATAATAAGTAGTAAATAAAAGAAAATTGGTATTTATTTTTCTCTTTTCGCTTTGTTTGGGGTTCCAGTTTTGGGGCAAAGAAAATGTTGCTTCTGTGCGTGTTTTGGAGCATTACATTGGGCCCATTTAACAGGCCAGCATCAGGGAGGCCCCGAGGGCTCCTGGACGGTGATAAAATGTTAGGGAGTCAGAAACACAAGAAGGTGCTATACCATGGAGAGTGTCCGTATACGAGCAAAAAATACTTTAAAAATCAACCACAACCCTAAAGGAAACAGGGAGCCAATGTCTGGCTTTTGTTAAAACCTTTTTTTGCTGCAGACTTCTGAATAAGTAGTAGTACTAAGAAGAAAGAAAGTGGGAAAAATGGATATGTGCCCCTCTAATAGTGTGTGTTCATGCCGGACATGCCCGCTGTTTTTTTATCATGTCCGGCGCGAACGTGTAACAACTAGATAACGGGTTCACTAAAGACGACATGGAGAGATTAACAGCGGGAAGAGTTATTATTTGCGAGGCTCACAGCAGCGCGGGGACCGCTAGAATGGGCAGCCATAACGCCACTGTCATCTAACAGTAATACACGTGTGAAGACGAACTCCGTAAACACCTTGGTGACATGTTGCTGAGAGACACACACAGTGTGTTGAGGTGTTGTGTCCCCGGGTGGGTGCTGAGATACACACACAGTGTGTTGAGGTGACACACGGTTGCTGCTTCAATCAGCGCTGCATGCAGGCTGACGTGTGGATCATGGCCCCCGACCGACCGGACACCCAGGTTTAGCACCGCATGCTAACGCAGTATAGCTGGCGAGCAGTGGTGTAAAGCAGTGGTTCCCAAAGTTGAGGGAGTTCCAGGGGGTCCCCAGCGAAATGATAGTTTGGAATCAAATGGGTCTGTAACTCAGAGTAGTGTACAAATGGTAAATGGAACCATATGGTTCCATTTGTACACTCTGAGTTAAATTAACATTGATTAACTCCCCACCGTTTGACCGTTGACGGTTTGACTGTTTGACTGTATTTCCTATTTCCAATACTTTTACTTCTATACGCCACTACCTTTTGTATCCAAATATTGTACTTTTACTATACATGTATTTGAAAACTGTAGTTACTATTGTATACTGTAGATTTTGATTATTATTACAAAGCATATCAGCCCTATATACATTTCGGTCATTTGAAATTAGCCGATCCACGTGGAAGCTCACAATGCATCACATAATACATTTGAAAACTTGAAATGGGACAATGACTACTTTTACTTTTGGTACTTCAAGTACATTTTGAAATACTTTTGTACTTTCACTCAAGTACATTTTGAATTTACTTGCGACATAGTATATATAATATATATATATCAGTATTCATACTTTTACTTGCATACTTTTCCACCACTGCTGGCAAGCGAGAAGAGTGGCACAAAAAGAGCCCAGTTTTGCCAACCTCGCCGAAAAGCGTTCAGCATATCTGAGGGTTTAGGCGTTCCGATGTCATAAAATTAGCACCTTTGCAGAAAGACAGCCGGTGATGGCTGGAGCAGAGCCCGGGGGCCAATAACACGTACACGGGGATATTCTGGCAGCTGCCCCGCAAGCTAGCTGCGGCCGCCGGGGCCCGGCCCGGCGGGATAACGACGCCCCCAGAGATATTTCTGTTTTTTATTGGGTTGTCACTTCTTATCGGAGACTTTCCCGTGAAAACAGCCCCCAGCTCATCGCCGCGACGCAGGAGATGCCTGTCCGCGGCGGTGACAATGGGTCAGAGCTCATCGCTGCTGTTCTCGCCCACAGGTGTGGGGGGGTGGGGGTGGGGGGGGATTGAGGACAAACTATGTGTCATCTCTCAACGAAATAAATCAACACCGCCGCGGCATGTAGAGGACTTTGGAAATTGACCCAGTGTTGGTTTTGACAGCAAAATGTCATTTAGCTTTTGGTGGTATTTTAATACGGGTCAATCTGGTTTTTAGTCGACTAAATGTCACGATATTTTTGGTTGACTAAATCTACAGTTGATTTTGTCGACTAAAATGTATTTTGGCGGGCATTGATGCCGTCCGTCGTAATGGCTGATTTTACACTTGGTTGCATGCTGGAAATAGCCTATCACAACGTTAGTTCTGAGCTCTTCTCCACTAGTCACTCCCAAACATTTTAGTGTAGTTTTTATTTGTTGACGCAATTGTCAATATATTTAGTAATAGTTTAAGTCATCATAGTTTTTATTTAGTTTTTGTTTAGTTTTCATCAGTGAAAAAAGGTACTACATCAAATATCTTCGAAAATAGCAGATGAAGCTCATAATTGGCATCGCTTTGTGTTGTGAGCTTGTAGATCAAGCTCATTCTGGTCCCAGAATATGGACTCTGGGGTTCGTGTAGTTATTTCCACAGAAACCCTGTACTCGGTTAATTGGCCGAGGTCCCCCACTTGGTCCTCTCCTTTTGGAGGGCGTTCATGACGACCTTTGCTGCATGTCTCTCCCCTTCTCTCTCTCCCCCTTTCCTGTTTTCACGTTATACTATCAATAAAGGCAGAAAAGCCTAAAACAAAAATCTTTAAAATGTTAGCTTCTCTGTTTGCTTTTAGCCTACACAATGCTCAAAGTACAATTTCCCATTTAACTCCTGTTTTAATGTTCCTCCCTTTTGCATACAGGTGTAAATATACAATCTCGTTTCTGTGTCTCCTGACCTATGTGCTAAAAGTGCTCTTATAAATAATGTTTGATTTGATTTGATTGCCAGCAGAATTGCACACTGAGGACTTGAGAATGTTATCAGTTCTGCTCCTCATCATTTCAGAGCGAGATCTAGTCACATCTTGGCCCGCAAATATGATAAAAACACATTACACTTACTGCGTATAATATCCGATTTCCTGGTAGCATTTTCAAGCACTGAGAATCGTTCAAAACTGCACGCACACCCACACCCACACACACACACACACACGCACACGCACAGCGGTTCACAAATGGTTCAGAAATGGGTTATGCTCTGTAAACAAGGTACAAATCCTGACAACTTTGCACAAAGTTTGAGCTCAACTTTAGCCTCCAAAGTAAACCAGAGTTCCTGAGCCAGTGCCCATGGTGTCCACAAAGGCCCTCTGTAGTTATCACCTAATGTGTGAACGGGACTGCTCTCCCTGCTTCTTTTTTTTCATAAACAATATGCACGGCCAAGAAAAACATCATAATTCAATGTATTTACTTTGAAACTATATGCAGCAATCTCTGGCGCTGGATATCTCTGAGTGTATCTTTGGCCAAAACAGGCTAAATGTTGGTGCCACAACATTTCATATATTTTTTCATAAAGGAAAACAAACACCTCTCTTATTCCTGACTTTACTTTCACATTCCAATACAGCGGTTGACTGGGAAGTAGACACTGGACTGAACGGGCCCATACATTTGACCATTTCCAGTCGAAATGGGTCACTTCCTCATACAGTATGGGCTACGTTCACATGTCAGTAAACACCTCACATACTGTATCACAACGGCTAGCCTCTGACTATATAGGCCAGTCAATCTAAGATTTGACCCAGAAGGAATTGCAATAGTAATCGTTCAAGGTTCTTTATGATCCTTAGGGTCATCCAAATAACATATTATTAAAAAAATCACACCCGTGTGAACTGAGTGGTGTAATATAGCCTGTCTGACGTAATGAAATCATGTCTGACGTAATGAAATCACACCCGGGTGAACAGGGTGAACATAGCAACCATGCTCATTTTTTCTGCACTAACAAAGCCAGTTGTGTCTGATGTAATGAAATCACACCCGGGTGAACAGGGTGAACATAGCAACCATGCTCATTTTTTCTGCACTAACAAAGCCAGTTGTAGGAGTGGTTTACACCACTCAAAAATCACACCCGTGTGAACTGAGTGGTGTAAGGTCTTATATAGCCTGTCTGACGTAATGAAATCATGTCTGACGTAATGAAACCACACCCGGGTGAACAGGGTGAACATAGCAACCATGCTCATTTTTTCTGCACAGACTAACAAAGCCAGTTGTAGGAGTGGTTTACACCACTCAAGTAATTAAATCACACCCGGGTGAACAGGGTGAACATAGCAACCATGCTCATTTTTTCTGCACTAACAAAGCCAGTTGTAGGAGTGGTTTACACCACTCAAAAATTGATTATTATATACATTTTTGGATCATGGTAAATTCAGGGGTTGAACGTTGGGGTACCATTGAAAACCTATATAAAGGCAAACATTTCACATTTGAATTGTGCTTCAAGTAGCATGTGACATGTCAAAATAGGGGTTAAAAAAACCTCATTGGGCTAAAAAAACGTCCATAGCCGTCTTCACAAATGGCCATTTTTACCCCAATGAGTGTTTTTTGTGCAAAACAAAATGATTTTCAGAATCATGAATAACCCCTAGTTTGACATAATTCAAATGTGAATTTTTGCCTTATATAGTTTTCAATGGTACCCCAACGTTCAACCCCTGAATTTACCATGATCTAAAATTTATATAATAATCAATTTTTGAGAGGTTCTAGCCCCTCCTATATACAGCTTTTGTCCCCACAAAATGTCTGCAACACAAACATTAAATGCCATTGACAATGAAGGGAACATTTACATCATCTTGTCTCATATTTGCCATCTACAATGAAAGGAGAAATTAGGTCAAATGTCCGCAACACAAACATTAAATGCCATTGACAATGAAGGGAAAAGTTACGTCATCTTGTCCCCACATATAATCGACAATGAAAGGAGAAATTAGGTCAAATGTCGTAAACGTAAAATGTGTGGCAACAGGCATTGGTCAGTATGAGATGACGCATGATGATGTAGTATATGATAAGAGCGCCCCTCACTTCACACAGGTGTGATGTTTAATATTGTAAGCGCCATTTTGAGTCTCCTAATTGTGGCCAATGATGTCCACTGAGGGGTGTGGTCAATGTGAAGGTTGGAAGGGTATTTAATCAGGTCTCAATCAAGCAGCAGGTGTTGCTGACAAGAGGCAAACAGTTTTCTGACTGTGTTTAGGAGGCTGTGTGGATCATGTACGTTTATTGCATTTATTTATATGTATGCTGTAGTGATTAGGCCTGCAGAGACAGATAATAAATCCTCATTATACCAACATGTCTGGACATCACTTCCTGGAGCACACGTCTTAACTATACAACCCGACTGTCGGCAAGCAGTAGTGCCACAAATTTAGGATTTGGGCGCTACACTAGGTCAGAAAACTGCCTTAGTTCTACACTTGTTTATAGGAAGCAAGTCAAACGAGCGGGGTTGTTTCAGAAGAGGACATTGGACACAGTACACACAGACAGGGCATGTGTGTGTGTTTGGTGAGAACCGGACGGATCTGCAGAGATGGCAGCAGCTGCGAGCGATCGTCTCTACAAGTTGCTGTGAGGTGGTGGTGATCGATTTCAACTCGGAGCTATAGGGGTGCACCGGGGACATCGGCAGCACTGTCGCCGCACGGCCGCAGCAGCAGATCTTCGGGGCCGGACGGGACCGCTTGGCAGTCGGGAGATCATCCACACCGACCGACAAAGTGTGTGTGTTTCAACGGCGCACGGCCGCCAATACAGAGGAAACCCAGTATTGGTAAAAACGAGCACTTTTAACTGACTTTTTGTTCATTTGAACATGGATTCTTGGTTGGATGATGAACCTCCAGTAGTCACTCAGAAAACAATTCATGACTATTTCATGCACAAGTATTTTCCAAACAATCGGTGT
The DNA here is from genome assembly GCF_951216825.1 of Electrona antarctica. Taxonomy (NCBI): domain Eukaryota; kingdom Metazoa; phylum Chordata; class Actinopteri; order Myctophiformes; family Myctophidae; genus Electrona; species Electrona antarctica. Next base: position 41,473,314 of record NC_136794.1, on the reverse strand, counting down.
CAAAAGTGCCATGATGATGTCACATTTGATATTGAGTATTCTGTTGCCGCCGATGACTGTGATATATTTCGTATTATTGGGGCCTCTGTTGTTGCTCATGAGTGTGACAATGGTGGTGAGGCTCTGCAGGGAACACAGGAAATGCAGGCAGTAGGTCTACAAGATGCTACAATCAGCAGCTCAGCTGAAGAATCAGCTGTTGGTGAGAGGCCCAAGCTGAGCAGAGTGGTGGAAGAGACACTCATACAAAAGCATCCATCCTTCTCTCCAGCGCAGGCCATGAAGGCAGCAGCTCCACGACCAAAGAAGACCAGCCCCAACATCGCTGAGCAGGTCGTCGAGGCCATGTCCGCCTCCAAGGAACGGAGCAAAAACAACATGTCCCTGACTGTGGTCAAGAAGATGGCAGCTAAAAGCTCAAAGGAGAGAAAGAAGGGAAAATGGCAGAGCCAAAGAAAGAGAAAGAAAAGAAGATGGGAGAGCTCAAGAACAAAAAGGATCAAAGCAGAAGACACCTGAGTTGTTTAAGCAAGTCTCTGACACTCATACACCCTCTCTAAGTAGGCCAGTTTATGTTTGCAATTTTGAATATTGCCTGAGTTATGAATGCTTAAAAGGTTTTGAATTTTGGTTTTGTTGTTTAATGGCTCTTTGTATTTTTTATGTTTTGAATTGCTCTGTTTTCACACCAGTAGCAATTAGGGGTGGGTGTGTAAGCGCCATTTTGAGTCTCCTAATTGTGGCCAATGATGTCCACTGAGGGGTGTGGTCAATGTGAAGGTTGGAAGGGTATTTAATCAGGTCTCAATCAAGCAGCAGGTGTTGCTGACAAGAGGCAAACAGTTTTCTGACTGTGTTTAGGAGGCTGTGTGGATCATGTACGTTTATTGCATTTATTTATATGTATGCTGTAGTGATTAGGCCTGCAGAGACAGATAATAAATCCTCATTATACCAACATGTCTGGACATCACTTCCTGGAGCACACGTCTTAACTATACAACCCGACTGTCGGCAACCAGTAGTGCCACAAATTTAGGATTTGGGCGCTACAAATATGTAATTAATATTTGGATGACCCTAAGGATCATAAAACCTTAAACGATTACTATTGCAATATGTCGTTTAATGCAATCAGATAGGACTTTTCTGTTTGGATGTATGGGCTGTCAAGGCCAGAAAGTAGTTTTTTGACACTCAGTAGGCGTTCCCGCATAACTTGCGGGTATGATGATGATGTCACGCGCATACCCTCTATTATGTCATGTGGCCACCAAGTCTATGGACATTAAGGGCCCTATTATGCGTGTCTTAAGTACCAGGTCTTATTACTTAACTTAAGACCTGGAGGCGTGATCAATGCCATTTGGCTATTCTGAGTGGCCAAACAGCATTGACCACGCCTCCAGGTCTTAAGTTAAGTCATAAGACCTGGTACTTAAGACACGCAAAATAGGGCCCTAAATGTTTGGGGTAGAAAAAACAGCACATGACGTGATGCCATGTGGCAGCCAAGTCTATAGACTGGCGCATTTCACTGGCACTGCGGCCATCTTGAACAGGCGTGCAAGGGGTTTTAATCAGTGCTCCTTGCCAATCCACAACCACACACGCGTACTGCACACAAATGCAGACTTACACAACCTCCCGCCACACTCATACTATACCACGCACGCACGCACGCACGCACGCACGCACGCACGCACGCACAGAGTGCGGTTTGGGTCACAGTAAATCATGCTGGCAAGGGATTGGTGTGTGTGTGTGTGTGTGCGCGGTGTGGAATCTTCATGTGATGTGTCGATCTCTGGAACATGTATACGTAGCGTTCGTTCTGTGGCCGTATACGTTGCCCCCCCCACATGCCTGGGGTCCTTTAGTTCGCCTACTCGTCTGGTAGGCCATTAACGTGAAAATCTCCCCTCACTGTAATTTGCAGTCGGCTAAAAGCGTGAAGCCACTCAAAGTCAAAAAGAGGTTACCCATGGACCCTATATACTAGAATATAGATGGAGTGTTCTAATGTAAATTAACTGTAAATGCATGGCCTCGAGTCTTGAACGACGCCACGTTATAAGTATAGCCCCTGTGACCCAACTACTGGATGGATGGATTGCACACCATTCATTTAAAATTAACAAAACAGGAAGGCAATTTTGGCTCCAACAAGGGATTTTACAAATTCAAGTCAAAATCTTCACTTTACATTTTTTAAGTGATGAACTAGATTCGATTTTTGTTTTGCTGTGCGGTGCATTGTGTATACAATCTGTTCACTCTGTCTTCTACCTTGGCTCTATGTTTAACCTGGTCTGAGCACAACAGGTGCAACCTACAGTATGTATGTAGCATGCAGTGCAGGGCATGCAGGCCTCCTGGAAATTCAGCTCCATAAATCAATTTAGATATAAAATTACAGACAACACTATTCCATCAGCCCGCAGCATGGGGTCATACCGCCTACTCTGAAACGATTAACATAGCGGCCTATATTTTCACTGATGGAGTGATCAAAATAATAAACCAACTGTATACAGTATTATGTTAGTCCCCTCCTGTTCCTGATGCAGGCTGGAAAACAAACCTCCAAACGACGTCTGTGCACTCTGGTTTTGTCATTGGCAGGCGAAATAACCGTTGGTCCAAAAACGTAAAATCATGTGAACACACAGGACAGTGTATGTTCTACAGAGACATTAATCATAGGTATAAAGCAAGCCCCCAGTAAGGCTATCCAACGTTGAAGCTGCCACTATACCTACTGGCGAAAAAACTGCAGCACTTTCATGAAGGTGGACGGACGTTCATGACGTCATGTGCGTCAGCCCGGACCTCAAATTTGAGGTCCGGGGCTAGGCTATAGGCTAAACTTCCGCTCGCTCGAGCCATTGAGTTATAATTGCACTTCCGGCAGTCTTCCAGGTGCTTCAAAACGCCACTGAGCAACTTCTATTGAAATGAATAGCTGGGGGGTGGGGCTAACGCTCCAGTTCGGTCTCTATCCTTGTATTACTCTATGGTATAAAGGGAGGAGTGGGACGAAGCTTCTACGTCCTCCCGGTGGGGGCTCCTCACTGGCCCGGTCAGCCAGTATAGGATGAAACAGCAGTGACAATGAATGACTGGGGCATCTTGTGTGTGTGCTTCATTCCTCAACACTTCCTATTCAGTTGTCACAGCCGGTGTTGCAGTATTGTGTTCTTTTTGGCTTGTTTCTAAATATAGTTCTTTATTTGGGCTTTTTTCCAAAGTGTACTTGTTTATTTGGGCTTGTTTCTAAAGTGTAGGTGTGTATTTGGGTTTGTTTTCATAGACCTGGCCGCTTGTTTCTCTTGCAAAATCTGGCAACACTGTTGCACAGCGGCAACAGCAAAAGGATGAGGAAGTTATGCACACACAAAACGCAAAGGCTCCATAGGACACTGGAAACAGGTGGATAGGAAAGCAAAGGCTCCATAGGACACTGGAAACAGGTGGATAGGAAAGCAAAGGCTCCATAGGACACTGGAAACAGGTGGATAGGAAAGCAAAGGCTCCATAGGACATTGGAAACAGGTGGATAGGAAAGTAAAGGCTCCATAGGACACTGGAAACAGGTGGATAGGAAAGCAAAGGCTCCATGGGACACTGGAAACAGGTGGATAGGAAAGCAAAGGCTCCATAGGACACTGGAAACAGGTGGATAGGAAAGGCTCCATAGGACACTGTAAACAGGTGGATAGGAAAGGCTCCATAGGACACTGGAAACAGGTGGATAGGAAAGGCTCCATAGGACACTGGAAACAGGTGGATAGGAAAGCAAAGGCTCCATGGGACACTGGAAACAGGTGGATAGGAAAGGCTCCATGGGACACTGGAAACAGGTGGATAGGAAAGCAAAGGCTCCATAGGACACTGGAAACAGGTGGATAGGAAAGCAAAGGCTCCATAGGAAACTGGAAACAGGTGGATAGGAAAGCAAAGGCTCCATAGGACACTGGAAACAGGTGGATAGGAAAGCAAAGGCTCCATAGGACACTGGAAACAGGTGGATAGGAAAGCAAAGGCTCCATAGGAAACTGGAAACAGGTGGATAGGAAAGCAAAGGCTCCATAGGACACTGGAAACAGGTGGATAGGAAAGCAAAGGCTCCATAGGACACTGGAAACAGGTGGATAGGAAAGCAAAGGCTCCATAGGACACTGGAAACAGGTGGATAGGAAAGCAAAGGCTCCATGGGACACTGGAAACAGGTGGATAGGAAAGCAAAGGCTCCATAGGAAACTGGAAACAGGTGGATAGGAAAGCAAAGGCTCCATAGGACACTGGAAACAGGTGGATAGGACAGCAAAGGCTCCATAGGACACTGGAAACAGGTGGATAGGAAAGGCTCCATAGGACACTGGAAACCGGTGGATAGGAAAGCAAAGGCTCCATAGGACACTGGAAACAGGTGGATAGGAAAGCAAAGGCTCCATAGGAAACTGGAAACAGGTGGATAGGAAAGCAAAGGCTCCATAGGACACTGGAAACAGGTGGATAGGAAAGCAAAGGCTCCATAGGACACTGGAAACAGGTGGATAGGAAAGCAAAGGCTCCATAGGACACTGGAAACAGGTGGATAGGAAAGCAAAGGCTCCATAGGACACTGGAAACAGGTGGATAGGAAAGCAAAGGCTCCATAGGACACTGGAAACAGGTGGATAGGAAAGAAAAGGCTCCATAGGACACTGGAAACAGGTGGATAGGAAAGCAAAGGCTCCATAGGACACTGGAAACAGGTGGATAGGAAAGCAAAGGCTCCATGGGACACTGGAAACAGGTGGATAGGAAAGGCTCCATAGGACACTGGAAACAGGTGGATAGGAAAGCAAAGGCTCCATAGGACACTGGAAACAGGTGGATAGGAAAGTAAAGGCTCCATAGGACACTGGAAACAGGTGGATAGGAAAGCAAAGGCTCCATAGGACACTGGAAACAGGTGGATAGGAAAGGCTCCATAGGACACTGGAAACAGGTGGATAGGAAAGGCTCCATAGGACACTGGAAACAGGTGGATAGGAAGGCAAAGGCTCCATAGGACACTGGAAACAGGTGGATAGGAAAGGCTCCATAGGACACTGGAAACAGGTGGATAGGAAAGGCTCCATAGGACACTGGAAACAGGTGGATAGGAAAGTAAAGGCTCCATAGGACACTGGAAACAGGTGGATAGGAAAGCAAAGGCTCCATAGGACACTGGAAACAGGTGGATAGGAAAGCAAAGGCTCCATAGGACACTGGAAACAGGTGGATAGGAAAGCAAAGGCTCCATAGGACACTGGAAACAGGTGGATAGGAAAGCAAAGGCTCCATGGGACACTGGAAACAGGTGGATAGGAAAGCAAAGGCTCCATAGGAAACTGGAAACAGGTGGATAGGAAAGCAAAGGCTCCATAGGACACTGGAAACAGGTGGATAGGACAGCAAAGGCTCCATAGGACACTGGAAACAGGTGGATAGGAAAGGCTCCATAGGACACTGGAAACCGGTGGATAGGAAAGCAAAGGCTCCATAGGACACTGGAAACAGGTGGATAGGAAAGCAAAGGCTCCATAGGAAACTGGAAACAGGTGGATAGGAAAGCAAAGGCTCCATAGGACACTGGAAACAGGTGGATAGGAAAGCAAAGGCTCCATAGGACACTGGAAACAGGTGGATAGGAAAGCAAAGGCTCCATAGGACACTGGAAACAGGTGGATAGGAAAGCAAAGGCTCCATAGGACACTGGAAACAGGTGGATAGGAAAGCAAAGGCTCCATAGGACACTGGAAACAGGTGGATAGGAAAGCAAAGGCTCCATAGGACACTGGAAACAGGTGGATAGGAAAGCAAAGGCTCCATAGGACACTGGAAACAGGTGGATAGGAAAGCAAAGGCTCCATGGGACACTGGAAACAGGTGGATAGGAAAGGCTCCATAGGACACTGGAAACAGGTGGATAGGAAAGCAAAGGCTCCATAGGACACTGGAAACAGGTGGATAGGAAAGTAAAGGCTCCATAGGACACTGGAAACAGGTGGATAGGAAAGCAAAGGCTCCATAGGACACTGGAAACAGGTGGATAGGAAAGGCTCCATAGGACACTGGAAACAGGTGGATAGGAAAGGCTCCATAGGACACTGGAAACAGGTGGATAGGAAAGCAAAGGCTCCATAGGACACTGGAAACAGGTGGATAGGAAAGCAAAGGCTCCATAGGACACTGGAAACAGGTGGATAGGAAAGGCTCCATGGGACACTGGAAACAGGTGGATAGGAAAGGCTCCATGGGACACTGGAAACAGGTGGATAGGAAAGGCTCCATGGGACACTGGAAACAGGTGGATAGGAAAGGCTCCATAGGACACTGGAAACAGGTGGATAGGAAAGGCTCCATGGGACACTGGAAACAGGTGGATAGGAAAGGCTCCATAGGACACTGGAAACAGGTGGATAGGAAAGCAAAGGCTCCATAGGACACTGGAAACAGGTGGATAGGAAAGGCTCCATAGGACACTGGAAACAGGTGGATAGGAAAGGCTCCATAGGACACTGGAAACAGGTGGATAGGAAAGCAAAGGCTCCATAGGACACTGGAAACAGGTGGATAGGAAAGCAAAGGCTCCATAGGACACTGGAAACAGGTGGATAGGAAAGGCTCCATGGGACACTGGAAACAGGTGGATAGGAAAGGCTCCATGGGACACTGGAAACAGGTGGATAGGAAAGGCTCCATGGGACACTGGAAACAGGTGGATAGGAAAGGCTCCATAGGACACTGGAAACAGGTGGATAGGAAAGGCTCCATGGGACACTGGAAACAGGTGGATAGGAAAGGCTCCATAGGACACTGGAAACAGGTGGATAGGAAAGCAAAGGCTCCATAGGACACTGGAAACAGGTGGATAGGAAAGCAAAGGCTCCATAGGACACTGGAAACAGGTGGATAGGAAAGGCTCCATAGGACACTGGAAACAGGTGGATAGGAAAGCAAAGGCTCCATAGGACACTGGAAACAGGTGGATAGGAAAGGCTCCATAGGACACTGGCAACAGGTGGATAGGAAAGGCTCCATAGGACACTGGAAACAGGTGGATAGGAAAGTAAAGGCTCCATAGGACACTGGAAACAGGTGGATAGGAAAGGCTCCATAGGACACTGGAAACAGGTGGATAGGAAAGGCTCCATAGGACACTGGAAACAGGTGGATAGGAAAGTAAAGGCTCCATAGGACACTGGAAACAGGTGGATAGGAAAGGCTCCATAGGACACTGGAAACAGGTGGATAGGAAAGCAACCACCTCGCCAGAAAGAGCGAGGTGGGTGGCCTATGGGTCGGCCGGTTGCCCCCATGGGTCGGCCAGTCGCCCCATGGGTCGGCCAGTCGCCCCATGGGTCGGCCAGTCGCCCTCCCTCCACCTCGGTGCGAATGATCAAAGATGTTATCGTGTGCTCTTGACGAGACTTTTTTGTGTCCTCCTTTTAGCCCAAATGTCTGACTGTACCTCGTGCCGTTTACATTTCTGTCTAATATAGAGTATTCAAAAACAATGGTATTATTCAACTCTGGTGGAGCTCCCGCAGTGTGACGCGATGAGGGCCCGGAGTGTTTGTGCCATGTGGAATCATCACCAATAGTGCTGATTAATTAGAAGCTAGCTAATTGGGGGTCCGACTGAAATAAACATAACGATCTGGTGACACCGAGTATGACCGCTGTAAACTATCAGGCACATGGCACCTCGACAGAGAGAGAGAGAGAGAGAAAGAGAGAGAAAGAGAGAGAGAGAGGAACTGGAGGAGGATGAGAGGGAGGGAGAGAAGGAAAAGGGAATTATTGGGGGACCATGTGGGGGGAGAAAGAAAGGAGAGATCCAGAGAAAAAGATAGAAAGAAAGAACAGAGGGGGGGGGGGGGGGGGGGGGGGGGGATTAGAAAGAGAGCAAAGGAGCAAGGAAGGCCAACACAGAGTAACAGGAGACATGGAGTTGAAGCCAGAGAGACAGAGAGAGAGTTGAGCGATGAAGGGAGCTGTCTGCCTCTAATATTACATTAGATCCTTGAGTGGACACTCTAGTTATGCCCATATGCCAATGAACCCTTCTGTCACATGGACCCCTGCCTGTGGTGCAAAAAGTACTCACAATTTACTCAAGTGAAAGTATCAATAGGCTACTGAAATTATAGAAATACACTGTTACAAGTAAAAGTCCGGAATACTACTTACTTGAGCAAAAGTACAAACGTATTGGCATACTTTAAGTGTACTTAAAGTACCAAAGTAGAAGTGCTCATTCTGCAGAATGTCCAATTTCAAGTTTTCAAATGTATACGAATCAATTTGAAAATAGAAAATCTACAATGTGTTGCGACGCATTGTGAGCTTGTAGATCGGCTATTTTCATATGACTGAAATGGAGCTACGGAGCTAATATAGGCCTGAAGTGGTTAATGAATGTTTGCATTGTTTTGTAATAATAACCAGAATCTATAAAGTATAACAAGTAACTAAAGTAAAATAAATGTAGTGGAGTAAAAACACAATGTTTGGAGTATTGTACTTTTAAAAGTACAAGTATTGGAAATAAGTCAAAGTACCTCAAAATGTTACTTAAGTACAGTACTTGAGTATATGTACTTTCCAGTTTCCACCACTGTGGAAAGGAACTAATTGGAGGCTACACAGTAAAATCCTGAGTGGAATTAAGACTGAGGACAAATGGAACAAAATGGACCATTTGGGGAATTAAATTATTGGAAATTAAATTACATAATTGTATCATGTGGTGGTGTATCCCATGTTCCGTCTCGTAAACACGTCTGCGAAAATAGGCTAATATCGAACAAGCTCTACAGTATAACGCATCTCATTGCGTTGTTGTGAGATTGTATATTGGCTGTTTTCGGCGAAAGGATTTGGTGGAGGGAAATAAAGGAGGGAGGCTATAGAGCCCTGGAGGACTCTCGCTTCACACGAGTGTTGATCGATCAATCAATCAATGAATCAATACCACAGCATCCCTGAAGGGATAAAAGTCGCCCATGGTACCTCCGACACGCCAAAGGTCAACCTACCCCAAACCCCTAACCTAACACTAACCGCAAGCACGGCTCAACACATATCGGACCATGTAGAAGGGAGTTCCAGCCGCGCCTCTAGCCTATAGCAGGCCAGTCTGGTGCATCTCAGGAGCAGGACATATATATGCGAACAAGAAGGCACTGGAGCAGCTCAGACGATTTAGGCCCTTATTTTATTTGTAACAGGGTGCAGGTAAAAAGCGACAACGTTTCGATGTGTCAATTACATCTTCGTCAGGTCATATCGGACCGGAGCGGCGGGTGATTTCCGCATGTCGGACCTTTGGTGTGTCAGACAAGCGTGTGCGCACCCCGTAATGTACAGTGTGATTGCGTTTTTGGGACGTTTTGTGTGCATGCAGCGTGCACGTACATACCGGTATACATGCATGTGGATGAAAACATAACATCCACAGTAAACACTCTCTCTGACAAGCCCCACCTGGCCCAGTGGTGGAAACGCTGCAAGTGACAGCTCTCTCTCTCTCTCTCTCTCTCTCTCTCTCTCTCTCTCTCTCTCTCTCTCTCTCTCTCTCTCTCTCTCTCTGCGATACTGTAACTCTATATGGGTGGCTCAGCCAATCGCTGAGGTGATTAAAGCTGATCTGAGCCAACGCAGTGAAATGGAGTCAGCCGGAATGTTCCACTTGACCATCCAGGGCATACCAAGTGAGGACGGGGAGGCATGGGGGGGAGCGAGGGGGTAGGTGAAGCGGGGGGCTTCCGGGGATGAAGAGTTTAGGTTTCACGAGACCTTCTAATGTTGTAGTAGTCAACCAAACATTTAAACCAATAAAACTTTTAGAAGGGCCTTGACGTCAGGACGGGATTCCGGTTCTAAATGGTTCAATCAACACATTCCATCCGTATAGGACGTCTGGAGACATCATAGGGAATCGAACAGACGACTCCATACGACATGTGTACACGTCCTAGCACAGTGTTCCCCAATTCATTTTCCTCAAGGGCCATATTTTGACTAGGGTACCAGGCTGGGGCAGAGTCCGCACGCACGAGGTCGAGGTCTTGCCTCATTTGAAAAGGATGCCCAGTTTGACATGCATAGGCTACTGACCCCCATTTAATGCCATTTATATCTGGGACCTCCTCAAAAGGTCCCAGATATTTTTTTAATTCTTCCAGGGGCCACAAGGGGGCGCTCCACGGGCCGCAAATGCCTATTGGGGAACCCTGTCCTAGCGCATCCTCAATGATACCAGGCGAGAGAAGAATATTCTGAATTTTTTCCTTTTTTCCAGTCGGACTCTCGGCCACCGTACTTCACGCTCTACGGTCATATTAGCTTCCCGTTGACTTAGCTGTTAGCGCGGCAGAAAGAATGCCTCGTCTCTCCTAATCCAGGGCGCTCTCCGTGGTTTTGATCTGATGGATATACTAGCGCTTCATTAAGTGGGACACTTAAAAAAAACAATCATGACATCAAACCGGGCCGTTGCCACTTGCCATCCATTCAACACCATCAAAACAGATGCTATTTACGGTAAATCCTATATTAGTTTTGTCATTGCTGCAAAATATAGCTGAAGGCCTGCATATGTAGGCAGAACGGAGCGATCCCTGCTAACCCCCCCACGCGCTTGTGTGAGCGAGTGCACGCTGCACACAAACACACACACACACACACACACACACACACACACTCGCTCACGCGCACGCATGCACGCACGCGGACAACCTCGCCAACCCTCACCTTCATCCCGAGGCCAAAAGCTCATTCTTTAGACAGAGACAGATTGCCTTGAACACAGGTGTCCCTCTCTGTCAACCACAGACCACCCCTCCCCTTCGTCCCCTTCCACACAACCCTATTACATGCATGCCCTTTCTGCATGTCTGCTGCTCGCCTCCACAGTCAAACAGCACACCCAGTATTTATGTATCTCTACCACGGTTAGTTTGTGTAACCCTATGGCGTCCTCGTTCAGTCAATCTATAAACCAAACCAACCAAACAACTAGGCTTTTCAAGCAGTATCACGATTCATGATATTATCACGATATTTGTTCATGCGGTATTTATGGTTATTTTTCAAGTTACTTAACAGTAAAAACCACCTATAAGGTAACATAAACTAAAAGAAAAAGGAGTAAGAGACCATTTAGACCAAAATACTTCATATTGACAAAACCGTCTTTCTACAAAAGTATAATTTAAGGCAGGGGTTCCCAAATTTTTCATGTCAAGAACCCCCAAAATGATACTCATTAGCCCGCGGACCCCCCATTGGAGAATATATGCCAAGGACCCTCATAAGGGAAGATTTTTACAGCTCAGGCAGTGATTTTCAGCCATTTTTATTTGAAGGGCCCCCGGTTTTACGTGAATTAGGCTACGGACCCCCATTTAATGGCATTTCTATCTCTGGGACCACCATTTAATATTGTAAAATCAATGTTAATTTTAACAAATGGAACCCTAATGGGTCCATTTGGTTCCATTTGTACACTCTCAGAGTTACAGACCCATAAGGGTCCATTTGGTTCCAAACTATCATTTAGCTGGGGAACCCCTGGAACTCTCTCAAGGACCCCTGGGGGTCCCCGGACCCAACTTTGGGAACCAAAACCTAAGGGTCCATTAACTTGGTCCACTTGTACACACTTCAAGAGTTAAGCTATTGGACCCTTTTTTGGTGTTTGAAGCATTATGTTATACTTTTACTATTGAAAAATAGCAGATCTACAAGCTCATAGCACAGCACCAAGTGTTTTGTATTTAAAATGGTGAAAATGTGCCGCACATCTTTGAATATATATTCTTTCAGAGCGAACGTTTTTAACTCAAATCTTTGCTTCTGGGGGGTCCCTCCCTGGAACTACATATTTTCAGATGGGGGTCCGCAGCCAAATACAGATAATTATTGGGGTCCTTGACGTGGAAAAGGTTGAGCACCACTGACATAGAAACATAGGGTTTTCAGAAAACTGTTAGGATTTTAGAAGCCGTTAGGGTTCTTAGGACCAGCCTCAGGTCTAAATGGGTTAAGCCACAGCACTCGACTCCTGAAACCAGTGGCGTGCACAGATAGACACTAGGGGGTGCTAGAGCACCCCCTGCCCTTTTGGCAATGTGCCCTTTTGAAAAGAAAAAGAAAAAAAAAACATTTTTTTTTTTTGATTTTTCAAAAATAGCAGACCTACAAGCTCATAGCGCGCCACTCGGTGGCGCGCTATGAGCTTGTAGATCTGCTATTTTTCAATAGCTAAAGCATAACATAATGCTAACACCAAAAGGGGTTCCCGCCCAAAATGGATTAAGGCAACCGGCCGGTTCCACGCGCTGCACAAGGTGCCCTTTTTTAACTTGAGCACCTGCCCCTCTAAATGTCTGTGCACGCCACTGCCTGAAACTGAAGTGTTTCACTTAGCAGCACGCGCGCACGCTAAACCAACTCCCACTCAGTCCACTCCGCACCCACTGTGCCGTTAATTAGAGAAGACGACAACTCCAGCATACCCACCCAAGACACGGCGTGTCTCCCCCCCCTCGGTGGTGCACGGCACCCCTCGGCGGGCCGTGGGGCATCGGGGTGTTAAAAACATGGGGCCTGATTTATTAACTTCTAATTGTTGGTGTGGATGTCTCTGCCATGTCCGTGACATGGTGGGGGGAAGCTGGGGTTACCGGCGGTCGGTCCCCGCTGAGTGCTAACTTTTATCGGCTGGCAGATTCATGGAGCGTCCAAATCAACCGCCCGCTGGGCAAGGAATATTTTTAAAAAGTTGCAAAGTTGTTGCCACCACTCGAGAATCCGTCCTCGGGGGCGGTATTGTTTTTTTTAGTTTTTTCTGTCACCTCCCCAACAGGCCAATGATTAATGAGGGTGATGGGGCGACGAGGAGGGAGGTATGGCAGTCAGCAACTGGAGAGAGAGAGAGAGAGAGAGAGAGAGAGAGAGAGAGAGAGAGAGAGAGAGAGAGAGAGAGAGAGAGAGAGAGAGAGAGAGAGAGAGGAGAAGGAGAAAGGAGAGGAGAGGAGAAGGAGAGAGGAGAAGGAGAAGGAGAGAGGAGAAGGAGAGAGGAGAAGGAGAGAGGAGACAGACAGACAGACAGACAGACAGACAGACAGACAGACAGACAGACAGACAGACAGACAGACAGACAGACAGACAGACAGACAGACAGACAGACAGACAGACAGACAGACAGAGATTTAGAGAAAGGTTCAGAGAGACGAAGAGAAATATAGACTAAGATACAGCAGTGGCACGACTGATAGACAGAGAGAGAAAGATAAGGAACCAGCAGACCAGAGAGAGAGGAGGGGGGAGGGGGGGTTACAAGAGTTAAAATAAGCTTGGCATGGCTTAGGAGGTCGGGGGCAGACGGGTCGGTGAGGGCAGGAACTGGGGGTCGCTCGCTCGCGCACACCGCTGGTGATGGGTGGCTCTCGCCCAGAACATGGCTGACATAGCAAGCCACCATGGCCCGAGGCCTTTCACAAGGGAAAGAAAGAAAGAAAGAAAGAAAGAAAGTAGTGAGGTTCGTCTGGCCTGGGCTATTTGTGGCGCAGATATTCAGCTACAGACACGCTGTCATCTCATGATGGATCAGTGAGGGAGAGAGAGAGAGAGAGAGAGAGAGAGAGAGAGAGAGAGAGTGAGAGAGAGAGAGAGAGAGTGAGAGAGAGAGAGAGGAGGGGAGGGAGCTGGTGGGAGCACGTCAGAGGAGAGGAGAGTGTTTGTGTCACAGGCCTCTTCTTCAGTCTTATTTAAACACACAAGTTCCCTAAGAGTCAGAATCAACTTAATCAAAAATCAGAATCAACTATTAGAATCAGAAACAACTTTTACCACAAAAAGTACAAGAAAAGGGTTTCAGATCATTTAGAAGCTTGTTTCATAAATGGTGTGCAGCCGCTGTGTACTGTGCATTATATATACACCTAAGGGGGGAGACATATGCAACATTATTCAAAGTGTGTATAGAATACGTTTTGATTGACAGAATCACTGTGGGAAATGCTAGTGCAGTGTAGCTGGTATCAGTGATGTCAGGGGTGTGCTGATGAAGAACACACAAACCAAGGGCAACTTCTATAGGTTAGTAGTGGCTATACCGATCATATGTACTATAGGGCTAGTCATGTCATGTACATCAATGGTTTTCAACCAGTGGTCCGGGGACCACCAGTGGTCCTTGAGGGGGTTCCAGGTGGTCCCCAGCTAAATGATGGAGAGTTGGTAACCAAATGGACCTCTTGAGAGCGAAAAACTCAAGATAAAAATCGTTGTTAAACAACTGCATTACTTAATGTACAAGAAGTCTGCACAATTAGAGAATATAGTAGAATCAATGTTTGCCTGTTGTCTTTTATTGTAGACAAAATCTTATCCAACGACAACAAAATAATCAAAGTTTTGGGTCTGAGAGGCTAAATCTCATCAAATGGTGGTCATTTGTGGTCAGGTTGTGGCCTCCTGGTGGCGCTATAATAGGCCAATGTGAAAAGGGTGCCATTCGATTTGAGGCGTTTTGTTCCAAAAATGTGTTTTGCAAAAATCCACCTGTTGGTGGTGCTATAACAGGCCAATGTGAAAGGGGTGGGATATATTCCTCAGCCTAGTAGGAAAGTCTGTGAAAGATTTCACGTAAATTGCACGCTGCGTTCATATTTTGAGGCTTTTTGTTCAAAACGGGCCAATCCTGCAAACTTTGAAAGCCAATGTTAGCCGATTAGGATGGAATATGAAATATCGGACAGATATTGTACACCCTATTAGGTAGGGCCATATGTAGGGCCAGTCAGTCGCATGTACTGTATAGAGCCAGTCGTACATGTGGCCGCGACTAACATGCCCAAAGTCAAGGTCGAAATGTGATCCTGTGCATGATGTGCACAGATGGCGCTACAATGTGACCTTACATTTCAAACGGCTCGGAACACCTTCGACTTTCTTTAGAAGTGAAAAATTAATAAATGGTCACTCACAATCAAACAATGAATCGGATAGTGTTTTATAGTTTGTTCATTCAGATAACTGTGTTGCGTTATTGAGCGTCGCAGCCCCGCCCCCGACGAGTGCCCCGGAAGGGAATTCCACATAATTATTTCCCCCAAGACCTTTTAAGCCTCGGACAAAGCCAACTCTTGTTGTGACAAATCATGACAAGAAACGCAACGACTTGGGCTGATCAAATAATTAGAGAGAAGAAAAAAAGGGCAGGGTACAACACTTTTTTTTAAAAACTTTATTCTTCTTTCTAATTATTTGATCAGCCCAAAACATTGTGTTTATTGTCATGATTTGTCACAACAAGAGCTGGCTTTGTCCGAGGCTTAAAGGGTCTTTAAATAAACACTTTTTGAAACGTCTATATGGGAAAAATTTATGAGCAATTCTCTTCTGAGCCTCTCGTCGTCATGAAAGGGGTATAGAACTGCGACGCTCTAAAAAACAAAGTTACAGGAAAATTAGGCATCAGCAAGTACAGTAAACCAGTATAACCATCATACATAACAATATAAAACCAGTGTAACCATAAGTTATACATCATAAAACCAGCATAACCAGCATAACCAGTGCCCCAGTGCTCGAACAAACTGCTGGTGTTACAGTTAGAATTTTTTTAACGTTTTTAAAAAGTTTGAAAACATGCCCAAAGTATAGGGATAGTGTTAATGTGGTTAACTTCAGCACTTGCCCACTCTTGACCCTTAAGGCTTATTGTTCAACAGACCCCCCCCCCCCGCCCCACCCCACCCCACATTCCCCCCCACTTCTAGCTCAGCTGCACAAGAAGGTCACCCCCCCCCCCCCCCCCCCGCACCCCACCCCCAATCCTTCAGCTTCCCATTGCTGTTCCAATGGTCCGGCTGGGTTTGGAATAGCACCAGTGACCCCTGGGCGAAAGTCTGCATATCCCCTTACGGGCCCCCCCTTGAGCCCACTGTGCCCTCTGTGATTTATATATCTGTTCTGAATTTACAGCTTGTGAAATACTCCGAGTTAACAGCCGAAGGACAGAGCTGGGAGAACCAGGAGGTCTGACTGGGCACAACAATGAACCTGCCTGCTGCACGGGGAGCAGGAACCACTGCTCTCTCTCGGTGTGTGTGTGTGTGTGTGTGTGTGTGTGTGTGTGTGTGTGTGTGTGTGTGTGTGTGTGTTCTAGTCACGTTCTTAGCTTACGCATGTTTCGCGATAAATGTATTTTACATATGTAATGTATTCCCATGCTTTTTGTTCTTGCTTAATGTAAGTCGCTCTGGATTAAGAGCGTCTGCTAAATGCCTAAATTGTGTGTGTGTGTGTGTGTGTGTGTGTGTGTGTGTGTGTGTGTGTGTGTGTGTGTGTGTGTGTGTGTGTGTGTGTGTGTGTGTGTGTGTGGATTTCTCCTTTTTTCTAGGAAAGTAGGAAAAATGCAGGTCAGGGTTAGGGTTAGTATCGTGAGCTTGTAGATCAGCTATTTTTAGTGCATGACACCCGTGCACAGTTAACTAGACCTATAATAGAACTTAGGGTACGGTTAGAAATGGCCAAAAGCATAATGGTCTAAAATGCCATTTTCCCGTCGTTGATGTCCTCAAATGTACAATACAAACTTGTGCCTGCGTGAGTGTGTGAGCATGTGTGCGTATTTGTTTATGGCGTGTGTTCCAAGATCTATGTGTCATGATTACAGGCATATTTGATTTCGTACATGGACATCCGAGTTAGACCCAATTACACAGAACAAAAAGTTTATGCAACAAAAAAACGAATGTTTGTTCATGTGAATTTTATGTTCATGTCTTCACACATGCCAGTACTGTACTGTATGTGTTCATGTACATCAGATGTATACTTTCCAATGTGAAAATCCAAAAAAAAAAAATGTTTTTTTTAGACGGGCCCCTGGGCTCAAGCCCATGCATAAATCCGGCTGTGTGTGTGTGTGTGTGTGTGTGTGTGTGTGTGTGTGTGTGTGTGTGTGTGTGTGTGTGTGTGTGTGTGTGTGTGTGTGTGTGTGTGTGTGTGTGCGTGCGTCAAAGACAGACATTCCCCCGATTGGTGCACCTGGCGCAGAGCGGTGCTTATAAATTCCCATGATAAGGAGAGGGTCAGTGTCACATAACGGAGTGTCATTTTTTTAAGATGTGAGGAAATGCCGCCCAGCTTGATTTCCCGTTTGAAATGCAGCAATACCACGAAGGACGATAGCTTTCCCATGCCGCATGAAGTTTTATTGATGTCACTCAGTAGTGAAAAGGAAAAACATAAAAAATATACTGTACATATCTGTCCAAGAGGTTGACCTTGGTTCTCCTCTCCAACATGCGAGACATTCTCTGTTTCTTCGATAGTGTTTTACCGTTTTCTACTTAAAGGAGTTGGCATGATTACTATAGTAATCTCATGCAATGCTGCTTGGTTTTGGACTTGTGCAACATGTCCTTCTTATTCCTGTCTCTCTTAACCCCTCCCCCACCACTCCTACTACTGTCTCAGGATGATGTCTACATTGCCAAGAGTTGCAGTATATTTCATTGACCTTGATTCTGGGAGAGTGATGCTGAATTGACTCAATATTATGGACCCAGCCAGGGTTGAAAACATAAAAATACTGCATGGTCTTTTTGGATTGTATCATCACTGTCTGACTACATCAATTGTTTGTCGACAGAGTGAATCATCGACAACAACAACATACTGTACAATCCAACTGTTTTTGCGCAGGGATCCAAATGCCACACAGACCATGAAACCAGGGACCACCGTGACATTATATTAATGATAGGATTATGAAGACAATATTGAATTCCTCTAATCCAGCGCAGCGATAGTTCATTACGACATGGGAGCGCAGGAGGTTACTTCTAATTATCTCTCCCCGGACCCCATTCATTTGTTAATAATAATAATAATAATATCTAATCCCACTAATCAGTCTGTCTGTTTCTCATTTGCTTCAAGCTAACGCACACATGCCCACAGTACATCAGGCGGGTTCATTTAAGCAGTCTCCATTCTGTGTTCTTTGCTTCTTCGCCTGGAAAGGTGTGAGCTTAGGTGGTTCGGGCATCTAGTTAGGATGCCTCTCGAGCGTCTCCCTAGGGAGGTCCTCGATGCACGTCCCACTGGGAGGAGACCCCGCGGCAGACCAAGGATGAGATAGAGGGATTACATCGACTCACTGCATGGCCTTGGGATGCCTCGGGATCCCCCAGGAGGAAGTTACTAATGTTGCTCTGGAGAGGGAAGTCTGGAGCTCTCTGGTGGAGATGTTGCCCCCGCGACCCGACTACGGATAAGCGGTTGAATGCATGGATATTCTGCGTTCACTCTAAATGCTAGCTGATCATATCATGAATCTATGTGGTACAGTATATAGCATACAATTGAAGTTATAGTGTCATGTAATGTCTTTATCTTGTGATCTGCTCTGGTGGGTTGTTGTTGATTCTGTGTCTTGTTGCACAGGTAATCTAGCTGTAATATCACATGAGCAGAGCCACACCGCCAAACTAAATGCAATATAGCTTTGCTATACATGTTACTTTTAGGTCCCAACAACGCACTGCTGGTCTAGAATCAAATTTGACTTTGCTTTGACTCCGCTTCATAAAGACTAAAGACTTTCAACCGAATAGCGTTTCTGAAGCCGCAGTCAGTGCACACGTCAGGGATGTGAAGCGGATCCTAAAATGTTTTGACAGGGTCGCTCACAAAGTGCAACGTGGGGAATATTGTGTTGTTTAACAGATTGGGTCCGCACTTCATGCTCAACAAAATATGTTGTGAAACCAATCAGTGGTTCATGTGCTCGGACACGGGAGGTTTCGATCTTGGCAACGTCCCAGCTTTATTTCTGCTTCATGAAACCAAGTAAGTTTTGAGTTTAAGCTTACCCAACAGGGTTATTTTCAAATATACCCTCCCTCCTGGAGCCCTGCCCGACTGCCTCTCGTAAAGAAGCCTTCCAACATAGCTGTGTGCCCTCCTGCCCGCGGTGTCGCTGACATTCTCCTATTAACGCCATGGTTCCCATTTAATCTCTTCATTAATTGGACGTTGCTATCTCCCTATAATTTCAGCGGTGAAGTGAGACGTTGCTTTGTGTGCGATGTCTAAATCGGTTGTGTTGCTTGTCAGAGCAGGGTTCTTGGGGACAGGGTGTGTTCGCTCGTATTATTATGCCAATTAATTGAATGCCTTGGGAGGGATCAGCGAGATCAGGGGCCGGTGAAAAGGGGAACTTTATCCTGAGACAATCCCTGGAAAACACACACACACACACACACACACACACACACACACACACACACACACACACACACACACACACACACACACACACACACACACACACACACACACACACACACACACACACACACACACACACACACACACACACACACACACACACACACACACACACACACACACACTGGGGACCACATGAAACCCCCTCAAGGACCACTGGCCGGCCACTGGTTGAAAACCACTGCCCTAGACAGTGCTCAAGAGCAACATGAATGTAGAAATGTTGGCGTACACTGTTGATGCGTAACGCTGAACAGAACCACGGCTACATGGGGATTTATCAAGTTTTCCCTCATTTCCTTCATGCCCAAAAGCACTCAATTAATATCCAATAACTCCAGAAACAAAGCAGATACATTGACTAATTAAAAAAATTAAAAAAGACTGATGATGGCAAGTAAATATCCTTGCATGAAGTCTCAAACAATAAAGACAAATCATGTCACAGAGTTTGCCTCAAGCTTGGACCTCATGTGTTGTACAGTAGGTTCACAATGATGTGCCAACTATTCCATTTCGGTTGGAGAAGACCAGACTATAGGACCTCCATGCACCTTTTAGTGACTAAACAGATTTCCTACCAGGTAAAATGGACATCAATCAAAGCTCTGCGACGGATAAGCCATACAGTCAGTAAAGAGTGTTGTGAAGACGCTGGTTCCAGTGGCGTGCACAGATAGACACTAGGGGGTGCTAGAGCGCCCCCTGCCCTTTTCCCTCTGGACAAATGTGCCCTTTTGAAAAGAACAGTGTACACTGTACAGTATGTGGACCACGGTGACATTGATCAAATCTTGATAAAAAGCTTCGGATATATTGTTTAGGCACCAAAATCTATAAATCTCACACTATTAAGGCAACCGGCCGTTCTAAGTCCAGACGGATGGTCTGATCAAGTTGGAAAACAAAATGGAGCGTTGTTTGTCTAAGAACAGACACGTCTTCATGGTCATGCGTTTGGTCCCGACGTACCAACAGTCCTACAGTGATGAGTCCGGCACCCTACCCAAAACCTAACCCTGGCTAAAGCTAACCTCACAGAAAGCCACGGGTTAGTTATAACCTGCCACGCATGTCGGGGGCCACGGGTTAGTTATAACCTGCCACGGGTTAGTTGAAACCTGCCACGCATGTCGGGACTCGGGTGTGACGTGTTGTCGGTCTAATGCCTGCCGGACTGTTAGTATGTCTAACAAACAGAATGCAGCCCTGCGTCTTTCTTCAGAGCAAAACATGAAGCGTAACCAAAAATAAACAAACAAAGGAATCAACACCACAGTTGTCAGAATGCCAGGCCGTCTTCACGGTGCCCACTGTAGTGCACAGCGGGAGACACTGATCGAGCAATTGATCAGTCCACTGTGGTGAAAGTCAGACATAGGTAAACAAACAACCGAAAGTCACCCCCTCTTCCAAAACCACCCACTTGCACCCCCCTCGATGGGGGTGGGGGGGGGGGGGGGGGGGGGGGGGGTCAAAGGGGAGATGGGGGGGGGCTTTTGAACAGGAGTGGAAAACGTCATAAATCAGATGGATTTTAGAATCTGATGACAAACCTAATTCCTGTCTGAAAAGAGCCGAGCTGAGTCCTCCGGACTGTCATCGAAGCTGGCCTATAAACATCGCAGCTGTCACCCAAACTCGCCCGGACCGCGAAGGACATGCCATCGCGCCTCTCGCATCGCTCTTTCTGTTGGGCCAATTCTGGAACAGAGTGAGCGGGGGTTAGGATGGGGGTGGGGGTGGGGGGGGGTCCAGCAGAGCTAGGGGGGCAAATTCCACTTTGCATTTTGTCACATTCAGCCAGCCCGAGGGTGGGGGGCAGACCCAGGACACACACACACACACGCACACACACACACCTTCCACCTCATTCCATACCCTGTCTGACCATCTGTTGAAGGGCAAAAAAATCACCCATCCTTCGATCGCTCCTACAACAGGTTGTGAAACCTTAATATGGAAATGTGGGCCGTAGGGAGAGTGAGAGAGACTGTGAGAGACTGTGAGAGAGTGAGGCAAAGGGTGGTGAGTGGCAGAGGCGGAGGGGTGCAGGGGGTGGGGGGGGGGGGGCAGCACTGTGCTAAATGTTGCCACTGCGAAAGGTGAGCAGAGAGGCTTTAGGGAACATTTTCCACTCAACAAACACTCTGGATGCACTTACCACACACACACACACACTCACGCACACACGCAAACACACACACACACAGTAACCCAAATGGCTGATCCATTTTTACACCCTCTGCATGTCATTATTTGATGAATCACACGTGCACACGTCTAATACACAACATGCACATACAAACAGACCATATTATACATATTCATACACATCACACACACACATCACACAACACACACACACACACACACACACACACACACACACACACACACACACACACGTAACCAGATAGGTCCCAGCGTGCCTGCAGTGTAACCGATACTAGCAAAGCATGGAAAGTCTCTCGCCAGAGAGAGAGAGAGAAAGAAGTATGAAATGACACCGCCGCGGCCACTCCAAGCATCCGAGCGTGCATGTCTCAATGTTCCAAAACTGTTGCATTAACTTTAACCTATAAGTGGAAGATGAGATCTTTACTGCCAGAGGGAAGGTATCGGGATTCCTGCTAAGGATGTTAGCTTCTGTTGGTACCTCGTCGCCACCAAGCAGTGTTGTTTTTGGCAGCAAAATTCTATTTTAGTTTTGGTCATAGTCTCTTGAATAGTTTTCATTTAGTTTCAGTCACATTTTAGTCACCTGGAATGCTTTAGTGTTAGTCTAGTTTTAGTCGACTAAATATCATGTGATTTTAGTCGACTAAATGTACAGTTGATTTAGTCGACTAAAATGTGTTTTGGCGGGCCTTGATGCCTAAATGACTGATTCTACACTCGCTGAAAATAGCCGATCTACAAGCTCATCTTGTAGATCGGCTATTTTCACCATGCAACCACCGTCGCCTACCTCGTCGCCACCAAGGGGGGGGGGGGGTCAACTCGATTCCGTTTCCCGTGTACAGTATACTATTTTGATTTTTAGTTTTAGTCAGTCTCTTCAATAGTTTTAGTCACATTTTAGTCACCTGGAATGTTTTAGTGTTTATAGTGTCGATTAATAGTCAACAAAATCTGAAGTTGATTTAGTCGACTAAAATGTATTTTGGCAGGGCCTTGATCCCGTCGTAATGACTGATTTTACACTTGCTGAAAATAGCCGATCTAGCGTTGTGAGCTTGTAGATCTGCTATTTTCAGCTTATACTGGATCTCTTGTCCCCTAGTCCCTTCCTATCATTTGAGTCTAGTTTTTATTGGTTGACGAAACTGTCAATATATTTAGTCTTAGTTTTCGTCATCATAGCTTAGTTTCCATTTAGTTTTCATCAGTGAAAACAGGTAGTCGAAGAACTTTTTTTTGTCGTAGTATTAGTCGATGAAATCAATACTGCAGTACGAGGCTTTCTAACAAAACATCAGTGATGGAAAAAGTACTCTAATGTCTTTTACTTAAAGGAGCATTCAGTCATTTGGAAAAAAAACCCGGTCCGCCCCGGTAACTAGATGTGCACATGCACGCACTACAGTGCGTACAAGCGACAGGCCAACAGCACACACAACAAGGCCCGCCCCCGCTCGATCCTGATTGGATGAAGGCTGGGCCACCTAGCCAAAAACAAAACCTAGGGTTTTTTGACCCCCAGGGGTTAACTGGGGATAGAGAGGAATATGGTCAGCACACTGTATAGTAGGGAGGATTATCACAACAAAACTAAAAATAAGTGATATTTGGATTAAGTTAAATCACTGAATATACCTTTATCAATACTGCAATGTAAGACATACAAGTAAAAGTCCAGAATTCAAAATGTGCTCAAGTACAAAAGTATACTAGTGCATTAGCATCAAAAAGTACTTAAAGTACCAAAAGTGAAAGTACAGTACTAATACAGTAACTAGTAACTAAAGTTGTCAAATAATTTTAACAGAGTAAAAGTACAATATTTGGATCTGAGATGTGGTGGAGTAGAAGTAAAATTATTGGAAATTGAAAATACTCAAGTATAAAGTACAAATACCACAAAACTGTACTTAAAGGGACACTTCACCCTTTTTGCAAAAATAGATATGTTAATGACGTTTAGAAGATTTAGAACACTTTCCTGGGGGTCTTTATGTGTGTACGATGTGGTTTTAGATATTTTAGATTTTAGCAGCGTCCATGATGTCATGGACACTGCATGGGTTCACTTCCTTCCTGTACTACAATTCCCATAATGCTTTGGTGCACTGCTACTCCTTGTGGATAGGGGGAGGGCTGTCTTACTGAGACAACATGTAGGCCTAGTCCAGGAAGGAAGTGAGCCCAGTGTCTGTGACATCATTGACACAGTCTGCTAAAATCTAAAATATATAAAACCACATATTACACACATAAAGACCCCAGGAAAGTGTTCTAAATCTTCTAAACGTCATTAACAAGTGTCCCTTTAAGTGTTCTTAGTTTCTGTCCACCACTGAAAGTGATGGTTAAATTAAATATAAGGCCACAGAGGCAATCGGTTTTATCGGTGACCTTTTAAATCCCTCGTATCTCCAAACAGACACTGAGAAAACTTGATTAATCTTTTCCCACTGACGCAGTCACATTTTTGACATTTTAGAATGGTTTCAATTTTCTACCAGGCCATTATGTAGTCGACGCTCTGTAGTGCAGAGTGACTAAACTAACGCTGAATTTACTGTCCATCACACGACGTGATCCGTTTGCCAAAAATAATTCATCTATAGGAGTTCAAACATATGGCCGAGGATGGACACACACACAAACACACACACACACACACACACACACACACACACACACACACACACACACACACACACACACACACACACACACACACACACACACACACACACACACACACACACACACACACACACACACACACACACACACACACACACACACACACACACACACACACACACTGAATGATAATGAGAAGGCCTGAAGCTGTCGCCCCGCTGCAGGGCTGAACTGAACCGTTCTCCTCCCCAAAGCACTTTGTGATAATTTGTAGCGATGACATCTAGAGCAGGGGTTCTCAACCCGTGGGTCGCGACCCCTCGGGGGGTCGCCAAATTATTTTGGGGGGTCCCCAAATTATTAAAAAAAAAGAAAAAAAAATACTTTTTTTTTTTTTTTACCAACTGAATGGCTGTAAAGTGGAAATAAAGAGTTTACATATAGTACACATAGTACATGCATACACCTTCCCTAATGATTATGGTTTCAGTATTTATTTATGGTGTATTGTCTCTATTATTAAGGTTATTGTAGCAGTCAATTTATATTGGGGGTCAGGAGGGGGCGGGGCGGGGGTCCCGAGACGTTGCCAAAGCATTTCCGGGGGTCCCCGGCCAAAAACGTTGAGAACCCCTGATCTAGATGACTGGGAGATCACACAATTGGCACAATGGGAAGCCTTTCCTTTTAAGTGTCAAGTACTTTGAAAGCCTGAGTAATGCATGGAAGCAGGTACGAGGAGATGTTTAACAACTTCTTGCACTCACGAAAAACATTTGTTTTAATGTCTCTTACTGTAGAAAAAGGGGGGTGCGCTTTAAGAGTAAGAAAGTTTAGGTTTGAATACTACTACTACTACTACTACTACTACTACTACTGTACTACTAATAATAATAATAATGTACTTGACACCAGATGATTGAAAAATGACAGGTCTACGAATGGATTGTAAATTCTTAGGCACTTAACCCATTTTGGGCGGGAACCCCTTTTGGTGTTAGCATTATGTTATGCTTTAGCTATTGAAAAATAGCAGATCTACAAGCTCATAGCGCACCACCGAGTGGCGACTCAGGATGTAGAAGACATTTTTTGAATCTGATCTCAGGTCAAAATGGGTTAAGCTTTCAGATTGGAACCATTATATTCATGTCAAAAGTAGGGCATTACATTTCTGCAGGATATTAATAGGGACAATAGGGACGTTTCTTCAGCATATGGAACATGGGTTTCGGTGTCCAAGCATGTCCCCCCCTCCTCCCCAACGAGACACACATATCCATAAACACTGAAAATAAAGTGCAGCCTAATCTTAAAATGACTGATGCAATGTCTTTGCAAGGACACCAGGGACATGGTTTAGTTAGCGTTTACCTTGTCCGTGGCTACACAAATCCCTACTCCACTTAACTGTAAGTAGACTCTACACGCTGGAGTGTAGGGTCTCGTATAGAAGCCAAGCCGTTACCCAGACCGCACCGTGAAAGAAACAGGCAGGGCAGGGTTGTTTTTTTTAAGTGGTGCAACCACTTCCTTAAGTGACTATGTGTGTGTGTGGGTGGGTGGCTGGCTGGCTGGGTGGGTGCGTCTGAGCACGAAAACAGCATGGTTGTTTATCACCACCTGTGCGCAACCTAACACACACAAACACACGCACATATAACTGTATATATGGTGATTTCGGGTGTGCCAGTACAGTACAGGGACAGTGCAGTACAGTGGAGGGACCAGGGTACAGTAGAGGGACCACTTACTTCACACAGGTGTGATTTTTTTTCAATTTCAAGAGCCCAATATGGGCGGTACCTTCCCTATAGTGTGTAGCGACAGACAGTAATAGGGCCGCCCGGCGAAATCTGCCTCAGGGTGGAAAGGGGCGGGACATGTGCGACGACAACGACGACGACGAAATCCGCCCGGGAACCAATAAGAGCACCTTAGTAAGACCTTACGGGGATTTTAACATCCGTTTTAGTTCAGACTATAACCTCTTCCCATCTATCTCCGGAAGTAAACTCTGTTAAAGCAGTGTGAGCGACGTGCGTATCGAACGACTAAACACACAGACGGACGGCATATAAAATAAACACAGCATCCCAGAATACCTTCTGAGAAGAAAATAAACTTGTATTGAAGTAACAACGCTCAATATATAGCACAGCACGCTATATCCTCCATGCATCGCCTCGCTTGTCATTCATTTTTGACGGTGAGTGCTTACTGTAACAAAACAACTCCTCCGCACACACACAAGTGGTTAAAATTCCTGACTAATTGCCTCGCTGACAGTGTTTGGCTGCGGAACATAAATGCTAACAAGAATTATGGCTCCGAATACATATGCAACAAACTGTGGAAGCCAGGGGTTTCCCCGTCCAGCCCCGGTCCTCTTGGATGGAGATATGACCGCCACACGTCATAAATAACCAGGAAGACTGTCACAGGCCTCCACTTCCTGTGTAATTAAAGCAACATGCTCTGTGTGATGCTGGGAAATGCCAGTGACTCTGTACGCGTGTGTCCGCCATATGGATGATTACACGCATGTGCACCCTCTCTCTCTCTCTGTCTCTCCATCTCAATATCTCTCACACACGTGCACGAGCACACGCGCGCGCGCACACGCACACACACACACACACACACACACACACACACACACACACACACACACACACACACACACACACACACACACACACACACACACACACACACACACACAGTGATTCACACGTAGAGTGTGCATCACATGCATTGCAGTGTCCCTTAGGCTTAATACAGTACCACTATACGTCACTAAGCGACCCAACTGCTGACATAGCTGGTGGCTTTCAGGGAACAAACAGGAGTTTGCCAGATCACTGGTTTTAAAGGGAATTACTGACAGACATTTATACTGTCTGTTTGATGTGTACAGATGATCGTCATTATTATTTTGAATTTTCGGACAAAAACAATGTTGCAAATTCAGCATAGTCGAGCTAGACCAGTGGTTCCCAAACTGTGGTGCGTGCCGTGCACCCTTTGTGGTGCGCAAGCACCTTCTAGGGCAGTGGTTCTCAACGTTTTTGGCCGGGGACCCCCGGAAATGCTTTGGCAATGTCTCGGGACCCCCGCCCCGCCCCCTCCCGACCCCCAATCTAAATTGACTGCTACAATAACCTTAAACCATTTTGGGCGGGAACCCCTTTTGGTCTTTTAAGCATTGTTATAATTTAGCTATTTAAAAATAGCAGATCTACAAGCTCATAGCGCGCCACCGAGTGGCGCGCTATGAACTTGTAGGTCTGCTATTTTTGAAAAATCGTGAAAATAAAATTTAAAATTTATTTTATTTTTTTTGAAAATATTTTGGGGACCCCCCAAAATAATTTGGCGACCCCCCGAGGGGTCGCGACCCACGGGTTGAGAACCCCTGTTCTAGGGGGTGTGCGACATGAAAAGGTGATGCTATGGTTTTATTTTAAATATATTAACATATTATGCCAATATATGGCAAATGGATGCAGAATATAGCCTATGCTGCATATATAAGCCATATTCAGGTTCATATATATGTGGATAAATAGGAAATCTATGTCCCATATAGCTTATGCAATTTATATTATTATTTCCATGTGGGGGGTGCGTCAGCTAGGTCAGGAGGTAACAAGGGGTGCATGGCCAAAAAGGTTTGGGAACCGCTGAGCTAGTTACTGTAATTAATGACGGAATGATGGGGAAACACACACACACACACACAGTAACCCAAATGGCTGATCTATTTTTACACCCTCTGCATGTCATTATTTGATGAATCACACGTGCACACGTCTAATACACAACATGCACACACAAACAGACCATATCACACACACACACACACACACACACACACACACACACACACACACACACACACACACACACACACACACACACACACACACACACACACACACACACACACACACACACACACACACACACACACACACACACACACACACACACACACACACCTAATACCAATAATAAGCACAAAGGCAAACATCAATCAATAAATAAATACAAGTTACTACTAATTACTTTGGTTCAGAAAGGCCACCAGAGCCAAGCAATATTACAAGAGCCTATACAGACCTTCAGATCAGTGTTTGAAAAATTACTAAAATGTCAGAAGGTCGGGAGCGTTTGGTGTCTAGAGGCCAACTGTGAACTTGCGCGCCAGGCTGGGAAACCGTCAGTCAACGCCTTTCCTCTCTCTCATGTCAAAACACTAATTACATCAGTCAGCACCGCTGCCAGCAATCGAGATAACAGCAACACAGGATTTCTCAAGAGGTGGGGAGACCCAGCGTGAAGACCATAGGCTCGCCAGAAGAGAAGAGAAGAGAAGAGAAGAGAAGAGAAGAGAAGAGAAGAGAAGAGAAGAGAAGAGAAGAGAAGAGAAGAGAAGAGAAGAGAAGAGAAATGGAGCTGCAAGCTTGTCTATCTCTGGCCCTCAGCGACTGGCTCCATTGTCATGTTCGGGAGGGCGATCACAGTAATAGTCTTGTAATTTGGCTTTAAGTGGATTAGGTCCCCCGGCAGGCACAGCAGAGCTGCTCTGGCCTGGAATGGGACACTAGTCCAAAAACGCACAACCTGTTGCCTGGGAATAGGCCGAGCATGAGGTCTCAATTTGGAGACCTCGCCTCAATCTAGGCCGTTTCTCTAGGGGGACTTCCATTATAATAACACAGAGAGGAGGTTGTCTTGGCTGAACAAAAAATAACTGCCACCTTCTCCTGAATTGTGTAGTGTTGTGCATATACAGAACTATCTTATTAGTTTGGAATATTACATACTGTATGTATGTAATATTCCATTCCTATACTGTAAGTATGGCAATGCAGACAAACATGGCTGCCCTTGGCCCAGCCGCAAAATAAAACCGGTTACAACCTGCAGGTTGAAATACTAGCCTAATGCATACCTATACACTGATGTTATTAAAATTTGTATGATGCATTTGTGATCGGCTTATATAACGTGCTGTATAACCGATAAGGATCATACTGGTACTACAAGCAAGTGTCCAGTCAACATCAGCCACATCGTTTACATAAATAAACCTTGACAAAAATTTTTTAGAGAGAGAGATTGTGTTTGTTTACGTTTTGTCTACATTCAATAATAATATAATAAACATTATAGAATGTAGGCCTACCTGAAAATTGGCAAGATAAAACAAAGCTCACTGCATCTTCAAGTTAAAAATTAAAGTTCTAAATAATGTGGCACGTGTAGGACAATAAATCCCGGGGGTATTGATATGCTGAGATCTGCTAAAGAATACACGGCATAACTAATTATTCTGGGTTTGTCAGACTCCATGCCTAGGTTGACGAGAGCACAGAAACAACTCTTCTCATATGGTCTGATTACAGCAAAAAAACTAATTTTGACGCACTGGAAAAAGGAGGAGCCTCCAGCATTCAAGCACTGACTAAATGAAATGACTAGTACACTTCATCTTGAGAGAATGAGGTACTTCCTGAGAAACAGGGAGAGACAGTTTGATAAGGTTTGGCTGCCCCTTGTCCATTACCTGAGTAGAAACGATTAATAGACAGGATACCATTGATATGGTTGACTGTACGCCATTTTATTTTCAGATGTTTTCCATGAGCTTTCTATCATCTTATTCTATAGTATGCGGTGTCACTGAGCAGTATGGGTGGGAGGGTTGAGGCATTTCTTTCTCTTTTTTGTCTTTGTATTTTTTCTTTCATTTTTTGTTTTCTATAAAAGAAAAATGTATTTCATATCATAATGTTTGTTTAATAATTTATAATCTGTTCAATAAAAACCTATTTGACAAAGAAAAAAGAATACAAGGCATACACTCATTTCTTTTGAAGACAGGGGCAGTCTCTGACTCTCTGCTAGGAGTCTAAATAGGAGCATTTTGAAGACAGGGGCAGTCTCTGACTCTCTGCTAGGAGTCTAAATAGGAGCATTTTGAAGACAGGGGCAGTCTCTGACTCTCTGCTAGGAGTCTAAATAGGAGCATTTTCAGTACTATAAGGCAGTGGAGGGGCGGCGGTGGCTCAGGGGTAGAGTGGCTGGATGGTAACCGCAAGGTTGCCAGCTCGATCCCGGGCTCACCCAGAGTCAGTGTCTAAGGCCCCATTTACACTGGCAGCCAAATCCAGCCTGAATCAGATCTGAGCCACGTCCAGATTGGAATCTGATTTGTCTAAATGAGTCATGTGACCATTTAAACCAATCAGATTTCAATATTGATGTGGCACAGATCTGATTCAGGCTAGATTTGTCTGCCAGTGTAAATGGGGCCAAAGTGTCCTTGAGCAAGACACTGAACCCCTAATTGCTCCTGATGTGCTGGTTGGTGCCTTGCATGGTTTCCGCCGCCATCGGTGTATGAATGTGTGTGTGAATGGGTGAATGTAATGCACAATCTATGTAAAGCGTCTTGGATAAAGGCTCTATATAAATGCACCATTTACCATTTGGTTCCCAATGATTTGGAACCAAATGGACCCTTACTGTAACTCTGAGAGTGTACATTGGTTTTACAATATAAATTGGGGGTCCGTATCTTTTCAAATGGGGGTCTGCGGGGCTGATTAGTGTCAATTTGGGGGTCCTAATTGACATGAAAAAGTTTGGGAACCGTGAGACTGGGTTGTAGTTCTTTTTTTTAAGATATTTTTTTGCGGCTTACGCCTTTTATTGGTTTTTTGAAGGGACAGACAGTAGGCTGACAGGAAACGGGAGAGAGATGGGGGAAGACATGCAGTAAAGGCTGTGTCGGGCTCGGGAGTCGAACCCGCGGCACACTGCGACTGGATTACCAGTCGGGTGCCCAGACGGTTACGCCACCGCCTGGGCCGTGGGTTGTAGTTTTTATTACCTTATTATGGCCTGGTCCTGTTGAAAGTTGACCATCGCAGCAGCAGCAGCAGCAGCAGCAGTTATACGTAGCTCTTGCAGTATAGTATCTCTTCTCTCTAGGTCGTCCTCAGACGAGCCCTCCATCGTCGCCTCCAGTCATCCCGGTTCTCCATACATCCGGCCAGCTCGTTGGTGCTTTGCACTCCTGCATCTTTCTTGAGTACATCCACATAATATGTTAGTATGGGACGTCCTCGTGACCGGTGCCCATGTGTTGGTTCCCACAGCACCAGTCTGCTGGCTGGCAGCTCTTGGTGTCTTTGGCAGTGTCCTGCAAGTCTCATTCTCCTAGCTGCTTTGTGTAGTTCAATGGACCACTGTATTCTGCATGGACACAAATTAAGAGCTTGTCTGATGTGGATTAAACGGTCCTCCTATAGAGCGTCGCAGTCCCGCCCTCTCGTGAGACCCGGAAAAGAAATGCCCGTTCATTTTCCTCATAGACTTTTCAGAAAGTATTTATTTAAAGACGTTTACGCCGTGGACAAAGCCAACTCTTGTCGTGACAAATCATGACAATAAACACAATGTTTTGGGCCCAAACAAAGAATTAGAAAGTAGAAAAAAACGGCAGGTTACAACAACGTGACAGTCATGATTTGTCACGACTCAAGCTGGCTTCGTACAACGCTTAAAAGGACTTTAAATAAATACTTTATGAAATGTCTATGAGGAAAATGCATTGGGATTTATTTCCTGGGCCTGGCGTCGTCATGAAAGGGGGCGGGACTGCGACGCTCTATAGCACATATTTTAAGATTGAAATGGAATGTTGTAGTGTGATGTTTAAGGGTTTCATGACATTTATTTTTATTTATTTTTTCTTTTAGGTTTTATGACCTCAATTACACCCAACGCTTTATGCGTTTCTGGTAATATTATTTTGCATGACAAAAAACAATAATTTTGACAAATATGTCCAGTCCACCACATAGTCCACTTGCCAGAATGTGAACCCAGACATATTGAGTAGACCAACGTTTTATGTTAGAAATGTTGGTCTTAAAACGGCCATGCCCACTTGCCCAAATGTGCTCACATCATCACATTTGTGATGACGACAATGGCCGTTTTTAGCCCAATGAGTGTTTTTTTTGCAAAACGAATGATTGGAATGGATTCGGCATCATGAAAACCCCCTAGTTTGACATGTCACATGCTACATAAAGCATGATGAAATGTTGAATATTTTGCCTTCTATAGGTTGTTAATGATATGGTCACATATTATGCCAATTATGAAAATTGATATGCAAGTTAGTATCCGGCAGTTTCTACATGCTGGGGATCCATACTCAACATTTCTAACATAAACCCTTGGTGTACTCAACATGTCCGGGTTCACAATGGGGCTCTATGGGCTGGCAAGTAGACTAACAAGCCAACATGGTGACATGATGGGACATAATTGGACAACATAGAATATTGTAGGCTAATATTTATAGCCTGCTACTTCTCTCATCAACATAGGCCTATAACGTTTTAAATAGCAATGTTTACTTACCGATACATAAAAGGTTGTGTGTCTTCCATTATTATAGCTATAGCTAGTGCTACCTACCATAACATTTTGATAAGCTATGTTGCTCATGTATGAAAATATGGGGAATTGTCGGAATTATCATTATCAGAACCAGCTGAGTAGCCTATAGGTCTAGACTAGTCTACAGTAGAGTAGGCTGAACAACGTTTACCTTATTGGTAGCAATTAAAGGGATAGTTCAGATTTTTTGAACTTAAATTGTATGAAATACTTGCCAATAATATAGTGGTTGTAACTGTATTAATTGATTGCCCGAGTCCCATGGTGGGAGTTCTGCTCTGGTTTTGGTCAATATTAAGTAGTTCCGGTCATTTTGTGGGGGGCACTGGGGCCACGCAGTAAAAGTAAATGTATCCACAAAACGAACGTAATTTGTATTGTTGACCTATTTCTAAAATATTAGCGCGACTTTCGTTCAACTTTGACCCCTCTATCACATGGAACTATTTTTTGGGCGTAGTGATATGGACACAAAAAACATAGTTCTGTGTGATAGAGGGGTAAAAAAAGAAAGGAAGTTGCACTAATATTTTAGAAATAGGTCAACAATACAAATGAGTTAGTTTTGTGGATTAATTTACTTTTACTGCGTGGCCCCCAGTGCCCCCCACAAACTGACCGGAACTACTTGATATTTCACCAAAACCAGAGCAGAACTCCCACCACAGGACTCGGGCAATCAATTAATACAGTTGCAACCACTATATTAATGGCAAGTATTTCATACAACTTAAGTTAAAAAAATCTGAACTATCCCTTTAAGTCACTTTGCTGAGGTTATAGATTCAACTACTTTGTAATAATTTGTACTATAGTTTAATAGCATTAGCATAAACCCTACACTACACACGTGAAAAAATGTTCCCCCTCTCTCCCGCGACAATACTGCTGCTGCGCGCACACACACACACACACACACACACACACACACGCGCGCGCGCGAACGCACACGCATGTACGCGCCATTTGCAATGACAGGCCGTTAAGTCAAATGAATCTTACCATAACATGCTGCTTCATATTGTGGACTTGTAGGTTCACATGACCATAGATATATATAAACACTAGATAGCTCACCCGCGCTGTTGGCCAATGGAGAGCGACGTCGTTACGTGGCGGCCATCTTACCTCGGGACACACAACATTGTGTCTATGGGGCATGTACTCTTAAATGACCATAACCTGCTCAATTTTCAACCGATTTTCAAACGGATTGGTTTGTTATAAACGTCAGAGACGTCCGCATACTTATATGCTTTTATACGACGTTCATATAAAAAACATAAATTAAGCAGATAAGCGTCCTGAATCATAGCCACGTTGACAACGTTTGTAATAAACCAACCCGTTTGTAAATCCGTCAAGATTTGAGCGAGTTATGACTGTTTCTGTTTGAGCTGCCATTGAACATACTGTACTGTATCCCCGAACTAAGATGGCTGCCGGGTGAACGACGTCAGAAACTCCGCCTTGAGCCATCTAGTGTTTATATATATCTATGCACATGACGCTCGTTATGACAGTCATGTTTGTGTAGCCCACTTGTGTGAAGTTGTGTCATTCCTCGTCTTCGACAGTCGCTACTATATTCTGACTTTAAGATGTAGTCCATGTTATTATGGTCAGAATTAATATCAATATGCTAATAAGCCTAGGCTACGTCATGATAAAACATTATACGAGTGGGACAGAACAAAACAAAAAACGACTGCATGGCCACTTCGGTGGGCAAGATCCTAAACAGGTGTTAATTATTTCAAGCTAATTTGCTCGTTGCCAGATAAAAACACATGCTACAGACGTACGCAATGACCTTGTAGGCTATATTGCTTGTCCTCCCTGGTCAAACTTATAAAATCACTCAGAGATGAGAGAACAGTACTGCTTGTCCCAGAGCTATGTTGACACACATGTATGATGATTCAGCATTGTAAATTATGTCACTGGAATGTAAAACCATTTGAATAAAAAAAAAAAAACGTGCATTTTTATTGCAATTTTATTTATTCATTATTTATTTAAACCTCAACCATACCAGCATAAAAGTTATTGTTTTTGTAATAAAATATTTTATTGATGTTATATTGCAGGCAGCAGAGTTCAAATTACACATTTTATTTCTTTATGTTGTGTATAGCCTATACTGTAGCCTAATTTTAGGCTATGACTAAATGAATTGGCACCAAATGAATTGAATGACTGACTAGCCTGACATGATTAAAAAGCTAAAAACAGTAAAAGCCTCAGCTGACCAAAATAAACAAATAAATTTATGAAAAGCACACATCCTGCTCTTCAGAGCAAGCTATATCTTCAATTAAAACCCTCTTTCCACATGCACGGTCCTATTGCTTTGCTTGCTGTTGTAAATTTAACTTGGCATTCCTTACTGGAGCAGGTGTGGGGGATTAGGCCAGGATAGCTCACTGAGAGGAGAGGGCAGGAGTGTGCGTGTGTGCGCGCACGTGCGTGTGCATGTGTCCGCGCGCATGCGCGTGTGCGTGGGGGTGTCTGCCATGCAGGGATGAGGTTAAGAAGTAAGCTATACGTGTTTTTGGGACATGTGAACTTGAACTTAAAAACACATTACAGTGGGATTCAGGGACCCCCAGGGGTCCTTAACCCATTTAGGCCCGACGTCGAAAGTAGCAAAGATTTGAGTTAAAATGTTCATTCTGTAATAGAATATATTCAAACACTTTGAGGCACATTTTTGCACGATTTTTCAAAAATAGCAGACCTACAAGTTCATAGCGCGGCACTCGGTGCCGCGCTATGAGCTTGTAGATCTGCTATTTTTCAATAGCTAAAGTATAACATAATGCTTTAAAACACCAAAAGGGGTTCCCGCCCAAAATGGGTTAAGGGGGGGTCCTCAGCAGAATGAAGGAGCAGGTTAATTTCACTGTAATTCAATTGACTTGCAAGGCAAGGGAAGTTTATTTGTACAGCACATTTCATACAAAAAACTAGGCAATTCAAATTAAGTGCTTACTTGAGCACCAAAAATGCATTTGAGTCATTAAAGAAAAATAAAGAACACGATACATGAGAAGAAAAGTATTTTTTTACATTCATTGGAATTGTAATAAATTATTGAATCTTGAGAATCTTGAAATATCAGGCATTTAAAAAATAATGGTCAAAGTTGACTGGTCAACAATTTACTATAGGCTATATAATATTGTATGATGGTATAAGAGCAGTAATCCATCCAAACAAGGCTTAAACCCATTCAGGACGGGAAACCCATTTGGTGTTTTAACCCTTCTGGGCGTGGGAACCCTTTTTGGGGTTCTGTACAGTATATGTAGGCCTACAGACAGTATACAAAAATCACATTTTTAGAAGAATGTGCACCTTGGTAATTGAACAATTATGTGTGCAACAGACAATAACCTCTGTCGCTGTTCATCATCGAAAACCCTGTCTTTTTTACACTTTGGATGCTCTTTTCAATATCATGGATGTCTTTACTTCAATCAACACAACACTCTGGCCTGGATTTAAAAGTATGTACGTATAGTCATAATAATATTGGTACAAGGGTTCAGATTGCCTCTGGAAGTGTCTTCCAACGTCTCAATATAACCAGTATTTAATTTACATCTTTGCATAGGACAGTATAATTTGAAATGGGTCTCCAATGCCTAATCCAAATCTACAGTAGGCTATATGTGCAGGCCCATGACGAGACAGTTTGAAAACCCTTGCATTAACACACTCAAATCTCTCTCTCTAATGTATTATACTGAATATATATTTATAGCATATGCCAGTTAAATGGCAATATGATTTTTCATCATTGTGGATGACGGTGGTTGATGTCGTGTTGACGTCCCCCCCTCCTCATCCACCTGTCCGCCCGCCCTCACCTTCTTACCATTTCACCACCTGCCGTCTATACTGAGAAGACAAGTGTTGCCTGAAGACCTTAAGCCCGTTGTAACCTTTATAGTTTCCTTTAAAAGCCCCGTCGGCTGTGAAGGGAAGTCTGCACTTGAGCGTGTCTCACCGGCCTCCATATAGGACACACAGCCAGGACCTTAAAGCGGGGTTCAGAGGTCACTATCCATGCTGTCATCTTACAGTATGTCATAGATTCACACGCACACACACACACACAAATACGCGCACATTAACTATGGCTTCTCAACGCCCTTTCCCACAACTGGAAGAGTGTGTGTGAGTGAATGTCTCTCTGAGTGCAAGTGTGTGTGTGTGTGTGTGTGTGTGTGTGTGTGTGTGTGTGTGTGTGTGTGTGTGTGTGTGTGTGTGTGTGTGTGTGAATGTCTCTCCGAGTGAGTGTGTGTGTGTGTGTGTGTGTGTGTGTGTGTGTGTGTGTGTGTGTGTGTGTGTGTGTGTGTGTGCTTGCGTGCGTGCATGCCATACAGCACTGTAAACCCTGATCCCCTCACACAGTGCAGACACGCACCACGTCATCCATACATTCAAGTTTTGTTTTCCAACTGTAGGCTTTAGCGGGGGGCTTTAGCAGGGTTAAAGCAATTGGTTGCATGTTCTTTCTTGCCACGTAGATAGAAAGGCATGGGTTTTAGTCACTGGCACAACATGCACACCCATGCCAAATTCCATCTGTTACAGAGAGAGAGAGAGAGAGAGAGAGAGAGAGAGAGAGAGAGAGAGAGAGAGAAAGACAGAAGACCCCCCAGCTTCCTGTTTATCGCACCCGGCGCATGTAGCAATGCGACCTTAAGGGCATAGTCTCTTTGGACGAGGCACCGTGTCCGTGAGTGAGTGTGTGGTGTCTGAGACAGCTTTCAACAGGCCTGTTACCGTGGATTAACCCAGCGTTGTTTAATAGCGTTATCCCAGGACCACAACGGAACACAGTTTTATCGGAGCGAATGAGCGGGACAAAGCCCAGGCCTTCTCATTCAAGCCCCTCCAGCGCAAAAAAAGAAAAAAAGAAAAAAAGAAAAAAGAAAAAAAGAAATGTCACCGTGAAAATTCCACAAATCTGCCCATCCCTGGCCTCTGCTCTGCCCAGTCGGTGCAGGTGAGGTCCACATGAGGGAACGCAGCTGCCACTCTCAAACTTGCATTCAGACACGCACCAGCAGGCATATACGGCCCCCATAGATAGATTGATGTGGGGGCGGGGGCATGCAGTCCCCGAAATCAGGACAGCATTAACACAGCGGACACGCTCTTAAGCCCGCAGTCGCAGTAACATTTTATGTGACAAGCATTATAAAGGTGATTTATAGAACGCATGTGTGTCGGCGGGACAGAATATTTTCCAGAATATTTAGCCAGGGGTATTAAGGCCCGCATTTTCAAATGGCTTGAGTGATGGCCGTTCGCGTCGTCCATCTATTGACCGTTAAACAAACTTCCTGTGGAAATAACGAGCGTGGCGAATGGAAAAACTCCCAGTGCCCAAGTCAGAAGCCCCCGTCAAGGGCAAGAGGGAGGCATGCCATTCCACAGAGATTGAAAACGCAAGCTTAAAAGCATTGTTGTTTTTTTATGAATACTTGCGTGTTTCATTTTTATGGTTCCGAGTCTGACTCTTATTCTCCATTATTATGACTGTAGCCTATTTTATATAGAGCAGAGCTGGGCCAGACTGCATTTGCAATTACTTTTCTTATACGTGTCCTTTAAAATGCATCTGAAGTGCCATATGCGTGCAGTGTGCTACAACAGAACAAGGATGATTGTGTGAACTATTGTCCATCGTGAAAAAAAGAAACAGAACTGACTTGTAAATATTTCCAGACTTTCAGTATATCGTCGTTGTGTTATTGTCCTACGCAGTCGTGATAAGTAAAACTGCTCTTTCACGTTGGATCATTGCTCATTCTTATGCTGTGCTGTGTTCCCACACTGGCACAGACTACTACCATTCATTTTGCTGTGTTCCCACACTGGCACAGACTACTACCATTCATTTTGCTGTGTTCCCACATGGCACAGACTACTACCATTAATTTTCAATAGAAGCCAGCGACACGAAGATACAAAGCGAGGCCCAGCGCACACGCGTGTGTGTGTGTGTGTGTTTATTTTAATTTCCTGAAAAGTGAATATTTCGGAATTCGGACATCCCTGGACATCCCTTAGACATCACCCTAGGACCAGAACCACAGTTCTGCCGTCAGCTCTCCTGTCTCGCTTGCATGCCAACTGGAAGGAATATGCTCTGAGATGACATGACCCCTCCTGGGGAACCCGGAGTCGCCAATCCGTGCACTCACACTCTCAGGAAGACTTGTCACTTTGTGCCTGCCCCCGTTTGGTTTGGAAGGTCAGGCACCTGTTGCCATCTCTGAGAGCATAATTATTTGTACAAAGCCTGAACGTTTTCAGACCTATACCTCTGTGCGGTTTCCAATTAAGCATCAATGAAGAGGTTTGCCATTTCTGATTCATCCAAAACAATTATGATGATGATGATGAACAACACTCACATGTGTCTCTGACAGAAAGTAGCTCATAACATTTCTACAGGGGATTTTTATGAAAAACAAGCTCGGCAGATTGAAAGAGGATTATTCAAGCTTGGACTACAGCTGCAATGTTGGTGAGTTTAACGTTGTTTAAGACAAGCAGATCACAAACCAAATTGGATGAGTGGGGAGTCAATGGAGGGTATTGCAACTCTAGATTCATCCCATTATAAACAAATCTAGAGTTGCAAATTGCGGCTACTCTGCGGTGTGACGTATACCTGTATAGTGACACAGGCATTATAGACAATGCCACAATCAGGACCACAAACCATGGCTAACAGATCATGTACCTGCTTCATAGCAGTGGCCTATATATGTTCTATACTGTAAAGCCTGTATTAAATCGAAACCAACAGTTTAAATTATTTTATTTTATTTTTTTACTAAACTAAACAAAAAAATCACACCCGTGTCAAGTGAGGGGCGCTCTTATCATTATACATCATCATACATCATCACATTCCTGATTGGCCAATCCTCACTTTTCTGTCTTCACTTTTTATCCTCAAATCCAATCCGGTTAATCACCTCACTTGTGGCATCCTCAATTTTCTGTCCTCACATTTTTTCCTCAATTCTGTGCTCAGCCAATCAAATCATCGCTATGGTGTACACACGCACACACAAGGCTGGGCATAGGAGGGGCTAGCACCCCTCAAAAATCATCAAAATATCCCCACACAAACATCACACCCAAATATAATCCAATAGTTTCCTCAAACATTTTCTGCGTATCCACAAAACATCAAGCATTTTTCAAAATGTTCAAAAGAAATTGGATGAAAAGAAAATCACTCACCCAACCTCTGTCAGGAGACTCCAGGAGATCCCTTTGCTCCTTTGTTGTTCAATTCAATATTTACCAGAATGTCCTTAGGACACATTGTTCATCAAGCTCGATATGAAATGATATAAAGTTCTGATTTGGATTACAATTAGGCTGTAGTTTACCGGTGTTATTATTTTCTTTTTTGGAGGAACAAACACACTCTTGAATTCCTCAGAAAACCAGATCACTTCCTGGTAGGCTACTTTTATAGCCTTCCTCCTGGATTACCTGTTCCTTGTTACATCACTTCCTGGAATGTTACACGTTGCTTTCTTCCACAGCTCCCCCTATATGAAGAAGCTTGAATGACAGCATGTGTGCCAAAACAACATGTATTTTCTGTACACTACATTTAGTTTATTTTAAGTAAACCAAGTATGTCGTGTTTCTATGAATACTACTACTACATTTTATGTGGCAGTGTCATCGCAAAGCATTGGGTTGTGAAAATCTGGCTAAATCAGGATCAGTATCCACAGCAGAAAAACAAATCAGATTTGAATTGCATTTCAAACCACCTAGGAGGAATGTGGTTATAATCTGATATAAAAAAATAAAAAAACAAAATAAAAATCCATATATTGTTGTTGCGGTTCAGACTTAAACCAATCCGATTCCATTCTGGATATAGGCACAAAATCTGATTTGGGCTGCCAGACTGAACATAAGAAACATTATTTCTAATCCATGTAACCGTAACAAATTGCTTGAAGGGAACCTACTTCAGACTTCTTAGACTACAGTACAGTACTATCAGTATATGGGTATACCAGTACTGTATGAATGACAGTATTGAGTATTCAAATGGACTGCGAGGTACGGTTGAGGTGAGGATCTGGGATCGTATTGGCACCCAGTCATCAAATTCAGAACCTCCCAGAGATAGATGCTTAGGACCCGTGGAGAAAATGAGACGCCATTTCCAGGCTGAACACCTGTTTCTCTGTATCTGGGCACCCCCCCCCCCCCCACACACACACACACACACACACACACACACACACACACACACACACACACACACACACACACACACACACACACACACACACACACACACACACACACACACACACCCCTCAGCTTATGCCCTGCCCCATGTTAGATGACCCACATCTGTCTGTGATTCCCCCACCCCACCCCACCCGACTGCCCACCACTCCCTCTCACCATTCACACACCCCTCCCCCCTCCTCCTCTTCCTCCTCTTCCTCTTCATGTCGCCAAGGCTCCCACCATGCAACAGCAATATAGGCTCGATACACCAAAATGTAGGTTTGCACACACACACACACACACGCACACACACACACACACACACACACACACCACTCAACACCACTTTACGCCGAAATGGATACATTAATATGTCTCAATATTCAAGCATCCTTTTGTGTAACCAACAGTGTACAAATGGATTCGGTTACGTTTGTGTACACTCTCTGGTGTCAAATAATCAAAGCACTTAGGATTTCCACTGTGTGTGCCCATATAGCATGGCAGCAGTACAGCATCTCCATTACAGACCACATTATTATCACTCTTGCCCAGTTAGAAATTCCCACACCCACACTGCGTCCGTTTCAAGCCCGGCTGGAGAGTCTTTGAAACGTTTTCCCGGGTCACGGTCTCCCCCCGCGGTCGGTCACTCACACTTATTCCCCAAAGCTCTCCGAGCGAGGAACCCATGAATGGTCACGCCACACCGCTCCAACACCGGACCTCTCTCATTTAGGGCCAGGGGACGTCGCAGCGGGGCGCCTTTGTACTCAGCAGGCCGCAGCACCGCGGGACGTCGGCCCAGGTTCCAGGCCTAGAGGAGTCTCCATCTGGACCCATGGCTCTTTATCAGAACCACCTGCCTCCGGGAGTGACGCTATCGCACACATCTCAGGGTTCCTTTTTCTTTTTTTTCTCTCTCCTCACTTCCTCCTGAGGAGGAAAAAAAAGAAAATAATTTAGAGTGTTTCCTGCTGACCCGCGTGCCGTTGTCATGTTTCAGAGAGACACGGTATATATATACGCAGAGAGAAGGGAGAATGTGTGTTTGCGTGCCTTTCACTTATTGCCTGTGTGCGCGTGTGTGTGTGTATGTGTGCGTGTACGTATGCGCGTGTGCGTGCATGCGTGTGTATGTGCGTGTGTGTGCGTGTGTATGTGCGCGTGTGTGTGTAAATGTACTCTAGTCTGGGTTAGGTTTAGAACTTGGGTTATAGGTTGAAGTTAGGGCACGTTTTTGGGGTTTCAATATAGTGGTGAAGACCACGTTTAAGCAGGGTTGGAACAAAAAACAATCTTAAACAATTTAACAAAAACAAAAATCTTTCTTCTTCTGTGAAAATAGCCATGCAGTCTACGACAAAGTGTATATAATGTTATTGGAAATACATTTTATTATTATACTCATCATAGTGCCAAAAATGTCATTACTAAAGGCGAGAAGTCACTTTTGCAAGTCTGATAACATATACCGATATATAACCTAACACTGACAAGAGACTCATGAGCTTTCTCCCGTCCATTTTAAGCCTGACATCTCCATTGTGATGTTATCAGTCTCCAGATAGCTTCAAGATGTTCACGTGAGAAGCGGAATATATACCACGCTAAAGGTGTTTGAAGCTGCACTGTGTGACAGTCCTCTGTGTGAAGAAGGACTTTGATTTAAGGCTCCGATACATGTGTCAGGCGTACTTGTAACACCTCGCGAAACCCTATATCTCCATCTGCCCGTGATTTATAATCCAGGACGACGACTCCCAAAACAGGATTCGCCGGCCGAGCAGAATGAAGAGAGGAGGAACAGAAGAGGGCAATCGCTTTCCAGAAATCTTTGATCCGTTCCAGCGTGCATGGATGTGCTCGAAAACTAACGCCCCCTACTCCCCCCCCGCCAATCAAAAACAGGCGTCACAGATTCCCCCAATTAAAGATGTTTTCCCCCACAGTTTTGCATATGGCCAATAACCCTGGGCAACCCGACAGACACGTACAGTAGGGTTCCAACAACACAGGGGAGAGTTCCTGCGGCAGAAAAGTCTGCAGCAAAAAAAAACAAAGTTAAGAAAAAAAAGAAAACGCCTCAAATGTCTTCAGAGAGAAAGATCAATGGCTTGAGCGCAAAGGATTGTGGGATACCTTCCAGTCAGCGTACTGTCACTCAAAATGGCCTCAAAGCGGCAGAGCGGGCACCAGAACTCTCTCAACTCCGTCAGAGAATCTCGTAAAATACCCTGTCAGATCTGTTTGGAATCCCCCCCCCCCTCTCCCACCCCAATACACCCACCCACCCCGGTTCCAGTTTAGTATTTTACAGCGCAAGCTCCAGCCATACACTCCTATTAATCAATCAAAAAATGGGGATCGTTTGCATATTTCTCCCACTAATGAAAGACGCAGAGATGAAAGGCCAGACGGGTAGGTTGTTATTCAACCCGCAAGTCATTCTTTTCCACTTATGAGTGCTGATGGACATAGTTTACGGTCTAAAAACAG
The DNA here is from genome assembly GCF_951216825.1 of Electrona antarctica. NCBI lineage: Eukaryota > Metazoa > Chordata > Actinopteri > Myctophiformes > Myctophidae > Electrona > Electrona antarctica. Next base: position 41,429,859 of record NC_136794.1, on the reverse strand, counting down.
ATCTGCTGCACATTATGTCTGTGGATCTCGAAACGCACTGCTCCTCCTTACATGCACCGTACATGTCCTAATTTAACAGCACTCCGGGGTAGTTGCGGTGAAGAGGAGGGTTGGGGGGAGGGGATGGGGTAGAGGTATAGTTGATTCTGAACGCTGGTGGAACAAGGCGGGGAGAGATATCAGACAAATAACATGAATAATTATTGGAAATAATGTCCAGATAGATGGAGTTGTGCCAAATTATGAAATCATGCGCTTCTCCTCTCTCTCCCTCTGTCTCCACCTCCTCCTCCTCTCTCTCTCTTTGGTACATCACCCGGCTCATTATTTGAAGTCATGCTTGGAAAAACAGGTGTTTCCAATACTGGGCCCGCTGCTGTCTCCACGGTCCCGGACCCCCTTCCTTCATTTTCTGATGATGGTTCAGATATGATATTTCATGGCTGGAACCACGGCTCATGATAGGAAGCGATTGGGGCGGGTGGGGGTAGAAGAAGCCGTGTGCACTTCAGAGGACATGCGTGTAATGGATGCTGATTGGCCCCCTCAATTCACGAGGGTCGGTGCCCGGTTAACAAGGGGGTGGGGGGGGCTATTGGGGTGGCGGGGAGGCTTTGCACAACCACAAAGTATAATGATCATACATACCGTGCGTTTCCTCTCATTCTCTCGTTCTCTGTCTGTAATGACTGCAAGGGATTTGTCGGACCCCTTAAAACAGGGACATTGACAACGTATATATATATACATTTTCGGCAATATAGCTATAGCTGTTCCTCGTTTTGCAGGGGAACCCCAGGAACCCGAGCTCAAGGACCCCTGGGGGTCCCAGGACCCCACTTTGAGAGAACATATGCCTTTAAAAAACAAAAACAAAAAAACGGGGATATTTTCAATGGAGTACCGAGTACAGCTGTCAATTGATTCCTGTAAACAGAAACAGAAAGGAGAAAGAGGGGGAAAAAAATAGAAATGTTCACTTCTTCGGGGTCTTTCCTTCTAGTTTCCTTTCAGATGGGTGCGTTGCGTCATCGTACAAAACCCATGCAGAGAACAGATGTGTGTGTGTGTGTGTGTGTGTGTGTGTGTGTGTGTGTGTGTGTGTGTGTGTGTGTGTGTGTGTGTGTGTGTGTGTGTGTGTGTGTGTAATGGTGTCATCCCTGAACATGGTCGTTACTTAGCGACCGTGATTGACTGGCAATTCAACTTCAGCGGTTTTCACTACATTTTCACTGCCAGGTCTTTTGTTTTGGAGTCAGATTGTCTTTTTTTTAATGCTTTAATTCACCCATTCAGGACGGGGACCCCTTTTGGTGTCTTAAGGATTATGTTATACTTTAGCTATTGAAAAGTATCAGATCTACAAGCTCGTAGCGCGGCACTGAGCGAAATCTGTTCGCTTTGAATATATTCTTTCAAAGCGAACCTCTCAGTTCTCATACTTTGAAGATTTTTCAAAAATGTTCAAACATACGTATATGTATACAAGCTTGCAGCGCAACACGAAGTGAAACACGGACGGATGCTTTCCCGGCTTCAATGAGATAAGGCATCGTTGGTACAATGGAATCATCTTTTGGCACATTTTAGGTCGATTTCAGGAGATGAAATGTTTGTGACGATTATAAGTATGTTTGTTTAGCAAAACAAAACAAAAATAATCATGTGCATGCCGGGGCCCTCATGGAGGAGAACAAAATTCAAAACCATGTAAATGAATTAAAATGTTTATTGAGATTTTGTGTGCTTGGCACCTGTATTTACAGTTTTTTTTAAAAGGCCTTCCAAAAGAATAGTTTCGCTTTAATTTCGTTCTTTTCACACATTTGTTTTCATAATATAGATCGGCCTGTAAAATTGATATATTGCTTGGCACTTAAATACACGTATCTACAACACACCAAAACATACTTTAATTACTCTGTTTTTTCCTATTGCTTCTTTATAACTTCTTTTTCACACAACAACTTTAAAGCTTACGTTTTTTTTTTCTGTTTTTCTTTTTTTGCTTGCATTCGCCATCTTATATATGCTTAAAAAGGTAATCCACTCAAGATTATTGAAGCCATTTCAGTCTCTCGGAAGAAGGTATTGATAAGATTGTGTGGTGATTTCCTGAATTGGCCCGTTTCCACCACACAGTAAAATCCTAGGTGCTATTTTAACTCTGAGTGTACAAATGGAGTACTCCATGTGTACACTCCGTGTTAAACACTGAGGCGTTAAATGTGTACTTGGGCATCTTGAGAGCCGACCGGGCCCCTGTATCACACATACAGTTAATCAGTCACCTTGGCTTTTTTAAAGTCTTTGACTTAATCTGTCCACAATGTTGTATTGACCCTGTTTGACACGTCCAGCCACTGACCAGCACAGCACTGGTACCAGAGCTCCCATTCCGTTTATGAGAGAGAGACCATCAGTCATTTGTTGATCTGTAAACCAGTTTCTTGTTCCAAGAAGAAAAAAAACTGTCCAATCCCCACCAACAGGTTGGGAGTGATACGGCAAGGCAAAAGAAACAAAACATTCTGTTATCGCAGAGAGAAGGCGACTGGCCGGCGTTCAACGGAGTCCACCGAAAATACAAGGATGAGTCATTGAGAAAGGCTGTTGTTGATATTGCACCATACCAGATTGATGAGTTCACACCTGAAAAAAGAAAAAAAGATCCCCCGCGAGGCCGCGAGCCCCCCTTAAAGCCCCAGCTTACTTCATCTGTGGGTTTTGCTCTCAGAGTCAGCAAAAGGAACCGAGACTTGTCGTCCCAATTAATCTGCACGATTTAACACGCAAAGGTCCTTATACGTGTGATAATTAAATAGGTGAGTTTATTAAAAAAAAAAAAAAAAAAGACGACAAGATGAGTTCCTTCTTTAAAGAGATGATTCATTTTGTACCTCCTCGGGGGTACTGTAAAAAGCACCATCTCAACAACGTTAATGCGTTTAAAACCACGTCGTAGCGAGACTTCCCAAATGTGGGAAAACAGGGCGGGAAGTCAGCGAGGCGAGCGTCTAGGTGACGATGATGTCAGAATCTCCTGGGTGGGGGGGGGGCTTTGGGTGGTGATGGGGGGGGGGGGGGGGTCTTTGGATGGGTGTGAGGGAGGGGGGAGGTTTTTTTTTTCTACACCATGTGCATGGACATCTGAGAGGAGGAGCCGTACTGGCGTCCGTCACAGGAGCCGCCCTGCTGGCCGGCGGTGGGGTTGCCGCCGCCGCCGCCGATCATGTGCATCGTGTCCATGCCGCCGTTGGAGAGGTACTGGCGCTCGGCCGCCGCGGCGGCAAAGGGGTTCCCCTGGTGATGGGGTGGCTTCTCGGGGCTGGCCGCCAGGCGCGGGGAGGCAGCGGGGAAGTTGTATCCGTACAGGTTGTAGGGGTTGTGCAGGGAGAAGGCGTTGTAGGAGCCGGCTGCCGCTGCCTGCTGCATGCTGTGCGCATGGTGGCTCCCGCCAAACATGTGGGCCGCCGCCGCCGAGGACGGGGAGGAGCCGGAGGAGGAGGAGTTTGAGGAGGAGGCGCCGGCCTGCATCACGTACTGCAGCTGGGAGGCCGAGGGGAAGGAGCCGTGCAGCTGGCTCCCGTAGCCGTCCATCTTGGCCCCGCCGCCGCTAACGCCGCCGCCACCGCCGTTCAGAGACGCGTGGGCTCCGCCCTGCATGTAGGGACGGGACCACATGAACATTAACATGTTAGGATTAGTGTGGCAGAAAAAAACTATTGCGTTGAGCGATGTTATCGCATTAATCAAATTGGCACTTTGGTTTATCACTTCCACCCAGCATCCCTAGTGAACCCCACCCAACAGCATTAAATTCCTGGACATTATAATTTGTCGAACGCATCAAAAACATGTGCCCAGCCGAGTGGCAAACGGATTTTTCACCATAGGTTTAGTCGATGAAATCAACACTGTGACTGATAAACGATTAAAAAAAACGACTATCGTCCCCTCCCTATAATATACCTGCATGCCGGCGGCCGCGATCAGCGACGACGTCCTCTGGGGCAGGAAGGAGTCGGAGGGCTGTGCGGGAGCGCCCCCTGGCTGCCCCAGGCGTCCGTAGGAGCCGTCCGCCAGGCCGCCGTAGCCCTGCAGCGCCGCCATGTTGCTGCGGGCGCAGGCCGGGTACTCGGACAGGCCCAGGTTGCACAGCTGGCTCTCCCGGCAGCCCACGTTGAAGGTGTTGGGCGCCAGGTGGAAGGTGGGCGGCGAGCAGGACGGCGACAGCAAATGGGCCGCTCCGCTAGGCGACGGGGTGCCCGTGCTGGAGGTGGTGGGTGACGTTCCCGTGCTCCCGCCTGGAAAAACACAAAGCACATCACGGAAAGAGATGTGGTGAGATTATGTATAGTATAGGTCAGCATACCGTCATTTATAGACCTGCTTTCAACCTGGTATCCCTATCTTGTCATTATAAGTTACTAGAGCCCATTGGGCACAGGCCTACTTGGAACGATGCAAGTTGGAAATGCATGCCCCACCCAGTAATGTCTGTGTCCCTTTTATGCCCATATATGGAGTTCTTTGTCAGGCATGCCCAAATATGGAGTCTATATACAGATCAGAACAGGCCAGCTCCATATATGGAGATATAGGGGTGATCAGGTCCAGACCCCGGGCAGAGGCTTTTCTGCTGGTTCTGGGCAAACGGCTATCCGACGGACTCGACACCGGGCACTGCTGGAACGCACGTGTCGGTGGGGCGAACAGTTCTCGAGTTACGTGAATTACACACATACGTACACACAGAGACTCGGTGCATTTATAAATAGATTATAAAAGTAACATTTTTCAAAAAGAAATGAGAAAGAAAAAAGGGAAACATTGTCAAAAATGCCTGTAAATGGTTCGGTGTGTTTGTACAGAGCTAATCTCGCAGACTATACTGGGCAGCCAAAATGCCAAATGTTCGATACTTTTGAAATGATTTAACTTTAACTATAAGGTTGAGTGAAGGGCAGTTGAATCTGGATGAAGCATTTGCCAAATGTGGAGTCATACTGTAGATATACTGTATATGAATCCATTGAATTTTCATATGGAGTTAGTTTTAGGGTTGAATGGAAGAAAAAACAAAGTGAGTGGAATAACTAGCATTAGGTAATCAACCTGCTGCATGAACCTAACCTTCACTTAGTTCAGTTGTAGCAGGTTCCATATACAGTTACCATGTTGTTTCTTGCCATGGTTACTGGCAATAGTTGTCTATTGGAACTTGTATGAATGTGTTTATTCTTTATTTTATTTTTCTGTAGGTCACTACATGCAGCCCCCAACACCCACCCTCAACACGTGGCACTCAGTTCACACACACACACACACACACACACACACACACACACACACACACACACACACACACACACACACACACACACACACACACACACACACACACACACACACACACACACACACACAATTACACTCAAAGGACTACAACGGAAATTAACTGAAGCTTCACACACACACACACACACACACACACACAATTACACTCAAAGGACCACAACGGAAATTAACTGAAGCTTGTTTATTTTTAAGCCTTCTGACCGATAAGTATAGGATCTCCAGGAATGTATCATATATAGGTTACTGTACTTTCACCACGGCTTAGCCTGTGTGTGACCCAGGTCATTGATATCTATTATGCTTCAGATTTCAGGTTGTTGCCCTCAGGGAGTGAATCCACGTGGCAGCCCTTATCCTTAAAAGACAATGCAATTGTTCACATATACCGTGGCGGGGTGGTTCAACCTTCTTTTGAGCCAATCGTGGTGAAGGAGACCTTATAAAAGACTCCTGAACAGCCATCACCAGCATCAGCCTGCGTTTGCCTTCAAGAGCTCACTATACACAAGGTATCCAGTCATAGGAGAGGAAAGCGTAACCACTGCTGTTGAGTCAAGATGAATTTTCACGTTCTTTTAATCGTCGCCACCATCATAGGCAGAAGTAGTCAGCTGACACTGAGTGACTGCAGATCAGAAGGACATGCGAGGCGTCCAGAATACACTGACATCGCGGTGACATGTGGCACCGACTCCATCAGTCTGGCAATCCAAGCCTGCCCTATCGTCTACACCGGCTACAACATGTCGCGGATGATCGTGAACCATAAGTCGGACCCAGCTTGCAAGGGAACCCTGGATTTGTCTGTATCTCCACCCGTGGTGCGTTTTAACTTCCCCTTGAACAATACCCATGCCTGTGGAAGTGTCTTCAGGACCACCAGCGCTTTCGGCACAGGAGTGTTCGCAGACTTCTCCAACATCCAGACAGTCAATGTCAGTGGCACGGTGCGATCCTCCGATCCCACCACAGGGACAATCACCTACAATGCTGAGATGAAGTACTATTACTCCTGCGCCTACCCCTTAGAGTACCTGATCAACAACACCCAGGTTGATGTGTCAGCCTCCTCTATTTCATTGAAGGACAACAATGGCAGCTTCATCAGCACCCTGCGCATGGAGCTGTTCAGCGATAGTGCCTACACAAAGCCCCTGGTGATGCCACAGGATGGAATCGAGCTGAGGACCAGGGTCTACGTAGAGGTGAAAGCCACCAACTTGACAGGGCAGTACAACGTGCTTCTGGACCGGTGCTACGCCTCAATCTCCCCACGTCCTACCAACTCCACCTTCTTCAACCTGTTTGTAGTCGGCGACGTTGACCCGCTCACCACCATGATCCAAAATGGCGTCAGCCAGAGCGCCCGCTTCTCCTTCCCGGCTTTCCGCTTCATGGAGCAGCAGGACGAGACCGTCTCCACCTACTACCTGCACTGCATCACGCGCCTGTGCGAGGTCGCCACCTGCAGCGGCTTCATGCAGGGCAACAACAGGAGAAGGAGAAGCACGGACGATGAGCCAGCCGACGTTTCCCACCTCCACACCATCACCTCCCCGGAGATCGTCACCCAAGCGGAAGGCAGCCATCCACTCTCAGCCCCACTGATGCACAGTGCACATGATGAGGGTTTGTCTACTGGGGTTGGTGCTGCTGTAGGTGTTTTAGTATTTGTGTGCATTGTTGCCCTGTGTATCGCTGCCGTCTTTTACAAGAAGCTGAGGAAGTAAACGTCCTCGAGCTGCAGGCGGGATAATGGGGCATCAGGCTATAGGCTAAATACTGTCTTTTTAGGCGTACCATATCCGCCAGCTTGTCTAACATTTCTGGTGGAGGACAGTGTTTGGTTCATCTCAGTTTGTTTTTGTGGAGTTATTAGTTTGTTTGTCGCCCAGACAGACAAACGGCTAAACCGTGTAGGGATATCCAAATTGTAGATGAAGAAGGTATGTGACTTAGGCTACTGTATGTTTAGATGGTACAGTATCAATCAATCAATCAATCAATCGAATGATATTATAGTCACAACAGCTAAATTACATTGTATGTGCAATTGTGCACTCGGTTTAGTGCACAGTCGATAAAGCGTATATAGGTCGCTGTGTTAGTGTTTTTAATAGCAAATGCACTAAAAGTGTTAATGCATGTTTGCACTATGCTTTTTACACTATGGTTATAATGTGTGAATGTTTGAAAGTGAAGTCAATGTACAGTATTACTGTTTAACTTATTTAAATTATCATCTTGCTTGAAATAGACAACTCTATCAAATAAAGATTGTTTTTCCTCCATTTATGTTTCATATGTTTTGAAATATTTAACTTAAATTGTATAATAAAAGGCAAAAGGGCTCTGATTGGGCCCTAATTTGCTGCTGACATGAAGTCTTAGAATAGATCCATGTTGGAACCACATTCCCACGTGGCTCCTGAGATCCGCACAATTCGATTACTGTTTTTAAGAGGGAGACCTGCCAATCTACACGCTTGTTAGATCAGAAATTTACCGTGTGACAGTATAAAAAGGGCTTAACCCATTTTGGGCGGGAACCCCTTTTGGTGTTAGCATTATGTTATGCTTTAGCTATTGAAAAATAGCAGATCTACAAGCTTGTAGGTCTGCTATTTTTGAAAAATCGAAGAGCGACTGACATAGAAACATAGCTTTTTCAGAAAACTGTCATTTTCAAACAGACATTTTTAGAATCTGATCTCAGATCTTGATGCCCGGCGGAGTCCGATGCAGGCTCGGCTCCATGCAGGACGAAATGACTGAAGGGGAAGTTGAAAATGGCGAGGGGGAACACACATCGTTGGGGCTGAATTTTCAACTGAGGGTGCCATGCAGGCCCCCTCTGGCACCCTCTGGCCCCCTCTGGCCCCCTCTGGCACCCTCTGGCCCCCTCTGGCACCCTCTGGAACCCTCTGGAACCCTCGTGGTGCCGGGCCTGGACCGATTGACCCGGGGCATCAAATGATTGGCTTAGGAATGCGACAAAAACAAAATAATCTCCCTGAATTCAAGGCTTCATGGGTGTGTAATTGATAGAAAATAATAATATTTTTGGGGGGGAATTACTCCTTTAAGTGGTGTACAGTATAACACACTGTAACAAAGCACCACACATAACAGAATTACTCCTTTAAGTGGTGTATAACACACTGTAACAAAGCACCACACATAACAGAAAAGAAAATAATAATTACTCCTTTAAGTGGTGTATAACACACTGTAACAAAGCACCACACATAACAGAACAGAGATATCCCAGTCAGAAGTACACGTGGAATCAAAAACAAATGAACGTTACAGCAAAACAAGCAGAGAAAACTGTCCCCGACGGGCGCGGAACCCCGCACATTTATCATCAAAAGGCTAATCTACGATGACGTGTTTTTAGATGCTGCTTGAAGCAGTTAAGCGATTAAGCCGATCTGATGGATTGGGGGAGACGATTCCAAAGTCTGAGCGGCCAAATCCACAAAGAGCAGCAGTCACACTCAGATTGGAAGCTGGAACGAGCGACGGATAAAAGGTCTCGGTCGGACGACTGGCTGCAGTGAGTCGGGTCTGGTGGTGCTGATGGGGCTCAACAGCTCCGTTATGGAAGCTGGAGCCAATGTTTCTCAACCAATAACAATTAAATTATTGTTAAATAAAACGATAGAAATGATGACTGTGTTATGACTTCTTATAACGCTAAATAGAAATCCACACAGTATATTGTTGTGTGGGGGCTGAGCTAAAAACTAATAATATAGATTGAGAAGCACTGATATACAGTAGGTCACTGTAAAAACCAGTGGAGTAAAATACGAGCTTGTAGATCAGCTATTCTCAAATGGCCAAAGCAGCAAATAAAATAAAAAACACTCATCTTTTACTTTCTCTAATAATTACCTAAAACATGAACCGTGGTTGGAAAAAACCTAAAGTTGTCCTTTAAGTATACAGTACTTGAATAAATGGACTTAGTTACTTATACCACTGGTATAAAAAAGCATATAGTAAACATCAAATAAGTGATGTACAACTAGATGTATAGTGCACACCTGCCAATGCCATTTGTAAAAGCTGAAGGTGAGCTTGACTGAGGCAAGAGAACATAATTAATAGGTCAAGATTGTTGACATATCTTTGCCACATTTCTCAGTTAAAATTAATCTTTTAGGTATTTTCTTTCTTTCTTTCTTTCTTTCTTTCTTTCTTTCTTTCTTTCTTTCTTTCTTTCTTTCTTTCTTTCTATTCTTACGATATGTTGTGATGAGATAAAACATTGTGTAAAATGAAAAAAATGCACAAACAATTGTATTTGTTTCATGAGAATGTGTTGAAGTTCATATAGAATCTGTAACTCTTCGTCTGCAAGAGATTTGACCCACATGTATCTCTTCAACCTCTTAAACCCATCGCACTAAAGACTAAACGTCAACCCCCGCATCGGAGATCTGGAATCATGTCATAAAAATATCTCGCTGTCATATTATTGTTCTGGAGTTGAATGTGGATTCAGTTTCTGACCACGTCTGGTAAGCAGAACCTCCCGGCCTCCTTATACTCAATAAAATAAATCATTCATAATTATCTCATCAAAAAGTACTGTATAGATGAATCTAAAGCACCAAATTTATATTTGTGTGTGTGTGTGTGTGTGTGTGCGTGCGTGCGTGCGTGCGTGCGTGCGTGCATATATACAATTATACATACATACATACATACAGTATACAGTATGTATAAAGCATGTGTTGGCACACATTTCATCCAGTATGTCTGGCTTTGAGGAATGGGGGAAGGACAGCGGCAGGATATCAATCACATATTTCTTTATTAATGAGATTTTGGCCTGCGTTCATCCCCGCGCTGTTGGAGAGATTCAGTTCGAATCCAGAACAGAAAAAAGAAAGCGAGAGAGACACGAGCGCGATCTGGATGGGACGGGAGGGGGGTGGGGTTGAGGGGAGGCATAACTAAATAATCCAGGACACTGTTGGCTTGGGTTGTGATTTTTCACCATATGCCTTCGATAATATCAACTAGGTCTGCTGGGTCTGGTCTCTTACACTCTGTGCGCTGTTACTTTCAAATGGCCACAGTCCACCTAGAAGCATGAGTTTCTTCTTCTTTTTTGTTTACACACATGCAGGAGTTTGCTGTGTGCTGGATGGGGAATGATGGGACAAAGGTAGGTAGGTAGGTAGGTAGGTAGGTAGGTAGGTAGGTAGGTAGGTAGGTAGGTAGGTAGGTACGTACGTACGTAGGTAGGTAGGTAGGTAGGTAGGTAGGTAGGTAGGTAGGTAGGTAGGTAGGTAGGTAGATAGATAGATAGATAGATAGATAGATAGATCTCCATTTCTCTTTTTGTTATGTATTTCTCTATACCTCTAGCTCAGTTTCTCTTGCCACTCTTTAAGTCTATGACTAACAGAGAGAGAGAGAGAGAGAGAGAGAGAGAGAGAGAGAAAGAGAAAGAGAGAGAGAGAGAGACACACACACACACAGAGACAGAGAAAGGGAGAGAAAATGACACACAGACAGAGAGACAGAGGGAGAGAGAGGACGATAGCGTGGTGGTGATGTCATGTTTTCCTAAAGCGGCTTCAACACAGCAGAACCATGAGGGAATAACTGATTAGGGTCACACCGCACACGCACACACGCACACACACACACACACACACACACACACACACACACACACACACACACACACACACACACACACACACACACACACACACACACACACACACACCATACAGACACAATCACACACATACAAACACTACGTGTACATTAACACAAACTAGCTCAGAGGCTGAACTATGTGTGCCCACATGCGTGCGCACGCCTGCGCGCGCATGTGTGTGTCTGCGGAGGAGGAGGGGGGTGGGTGTCTTGAAGTTCACTCGTGGCGCGAGTGCTTTAATTAAAGCCTAATCGCTTTGGAGAAGTCCAATGATAACAAACAGATGTCGTCGTCGACCCCCCCCCCCCAGGCCCCCCTCCCCCGCGACGGAAAACAAGGCGTCACGTCATCGCCGCGGTAACCTCCAGAGGTACGAGGTACAGGGCGTGAGGAAATCCACTTGTTTTAAGCAGCGAGGCCTGTGATACGAACCATGACTAAGACCTTAGCCTGCCTGCGCCAGTGTGAGTGTGAGTGTTTGCGTGTGTGTGCGTGTGCACGCGCGCGTGCGTATGTGCGTGCGTGTGTGTGCACGCGTATGTGTATGCGTGTGGTGTTCACATGTGGGCTGACGTGATGATGACTCGCGTCAAAAGCCGCGGGGTTCGTTCGCCCGTTTAATGATTTTATTTCCAAGGCCTCGCGCGATGTGAAAAGTTCAGCAGATTTGGAGCTCTCTCTCCCTCACTGCCAGAGAACCGCATGGTCAGACTCAAAACGAAGGTCATTCCGAGAATTGGGACTCGGTGACGTAAGCAGGGAAGGCATGCGGAAAGAGAGAGAACGAGAGAGAGGGAGGGAGAGAGAGCGAGAGAGAGGGAGAGAGAGCGAGAGAGCGAGAGAGAGAGAGAGAGAGAGAGAGAGTTCAGGCGAGGTCATCTCATGACGGCTCGTGGCTTTGGAAGACTTCTTATAGATGATCCAATCAAGTCTGTATTACAGTAATGTCATTTTATCAACAATTTTCTTGCTATTTTGTCCATCGGCTGCAGCGGTCATATTTTTCCAACGGCCGTTTCCAGACGTCTGCCATAGAGAGAGAGAGAGAGAGAGAGAGAGAGAGAGAGAGAGAGAGAGAGAGAGAGAGAGCGAGAGAGAGAGAGAGAGAGAGAAAGGCTTCTGGATTTATTCTCTGAAAGCTAACAGTCATAAGCGATGAACTAGATCTTCCACCTTTCCTGCGATGAGTTGTGTCTGTTCTGGTTGTAATGTTCTGTTGATGTGGGAGACATTGCGTTCCTGCCATGTGTGTAGCCTCAATGGAATGTTGCATTCTGTTGCGTCTGGCTATATCCAATGACATTGTACCACCAGCATACATTCAGGCCGACTTGTTTGTCTATATCTCTGTCAATGTACAGTTATTTTCAAAGAAGAAATTATCATTTGTTTTTCAGTTTACTCACGTTGTTATAATTGGCGCCAGTGTTTATTATGTTATCATTATTTAAGTAGCCTATTTACGCTGCGGTTGGATTGGATTCTACGTGTGTCATTTGTGAAGGAGATTGATTGCCGTCGGTTGATACGTCTAGGCCACATCTCTGATGACTTATAGCAGAGACAGTATGAGATGAAACCAAGACGTGACAACTTGACGTGGGTTTGTTCGCCGCCCCCCCCCCTTTAGGATACCAGAAGCAGGTCGCGAGTATATTCGTTCCAACGGGAGAAGTGACGTCTTCTCCCTTCTGGCTCCAAAACCATGGGATGCACTTCTCATTGCAATCAGAACTACAGACCCACTCCCAATCTTACGCAGTAGTCTGAAAACCCACCACTTCAGACTCCATCTTAGCCCGTAGCACTTGCCCTAGAGCCTTGACGACCATCTTAGCCCGTAGCACTTGCCCTAGAGCCTTGACGACCTTACAGGTGTATGCAAAGGCTCAACTTATGTGGCTCAACTTAGTAACTACATTTTATGTAGACAAAGCACTCTATAGTGTATACGCATAGTTTCATTATATCGATATTCCACTGTTCACGGTTCTTAGCTTACGTATGATTCATGATGACTATGTTATTGCTTACTGTAAGTTGCTCTGGATTTAACTCTGCTAAATGCCTAAATTGTAAATTGTGAAGGTGTTGGCAGAAATGCTTTTCTGAAAAACAGAAACATTTTGGTCAAAACCTCAGTAAAGCTATTTGGGAGCCCCCTACGCACCATGGTGTGCATGCACACTTGACGTGAGCACATATTATGACAGTGTCACTGAGGTAAATATTGGACGCATTCCGCACAAGCCACAGTATCTTCCAACAGCCTTGGACACGAGAATGGCATTTTTGCAGACGGACCAATCAGTATAACATGGACGTTGTTGGAGACCCACGTACGTCTCTGCTGCATGACGTGAGTTGCAGCGAGGGGTTTCAATAGCACGAGACAACAAATAAATGAAGCTGTCTTCTTGGATTTGAGTTATCTTTCTGCTCTATCTTTCATCGCAGGCTGTAGTTTCAAAATAACTTTATATGGGTTTATCATATTCTCCACCCTGTACAGACACACACACACACACACACACACACACACACACACACACACACACACACACACACACACACACACACACACACACTCTTTCCATTCTCTCTCCCCTGAACGATCTAATATAAAGCAGAAATGTTCAAATAAGGTGGAAAGCTACTTGTCTACGCAGTGGTTGAAACGGTCCTGCGGCCTGGAATGGGAACTGGACGCACACACACACACACACACACACACACACACACACACACACACACACACACACACACACACACACACACACACACACACACACACACACACACACACACACACACACACACACACACACACACACACACACACACACACACACACCTTGTTGTTTCTGCATGTTGGTGAAATCTTCAAACGTCAGTGTCCTCACAGGTGGTCTCCAGAATGCATATGTCTCCATGATGGCCTCCAGGCCAGTCCTGAAGACAGAGAGAGAGAGAGAGAGAGAGAGAGAGAGAGAGAGAGAGAGAGAGAGAGAGAGAGAGAGAGAGAGAGAGAGAGAGAGAGAGAGAATATTATTGGTGATAATGAAATTAATTCAAAATCAGAATGTACATAAAATATAAACTCCACAAAGGACACAAAGAAATAGGGACAACACATGGGATTACAGAGAGAGAAACAGTGGCCGAGAGAAGAGAGAGAGAGAGAGAGACAGAGAGAGAGAGAGAGAGAGAGAGAGAGAGAGAGAGAGAGAGAGAGAGAGAGAGAGTGGGGGAGATAGAGAATGCTAGAAAGAGAGACTAAGAGGTAGAGAGAGAAAGTTCCTGTTATGTTTCTGTTTGTTAATTTCTTTTCATTGTTACTGTATTGCTTGTTGTTCATTATTGTTGGGATGTTTGTCTCTGTGTGCGCAAAGATGACATTTTGTTTTGTTGTATGTATGTATGTATGTATGCTTTGGCAATGTAGAACATAATTAATCATGCCAATAAAGCATTTTGAAATTGAAATTTTTAAATTGAGAGAAAGAGAAAGACAGTGAGAGAGACAGAGCAAGAGCGAGAGAGAGAGAGAGAGAGAGAGAGAGCGAGAGAAAGCGAGAGGGGTGGGAGAGAGAATGCTATAGGAAGAGAGAGTAAGAGGTAGAGAGAGAGAAAAGAGAGAGCTGCAGAAACCAGAGTCAGACTCAGAGGAAACTGGAGCCATTAAAAAGGAGCAGGTTTTTACTGTGCACATAAATCTGGGGTGACGTTTCATCTCAAATCTGTACACGGTCTCTCCTTCCTGCGTGATTTACTTCCCCGCGCGCCGCCAGGCCCTGTCCCGAGGAAACGAGCGTCCACTAGCCTCCGCGTGTGTTGTTTTAGGGCCACTTGCATAGCTCCAGCTCGTTAGCGCGCCGCGCTAATCACACGCGGCCCCGGCCCGGCCCTCTCCGCCATCAGTGTGCTCATTCATGCCCTCATGCTGCTTCAGGACCCAAACCCAACAAATGAGCTATGAGCCCCCCCCTCCCCCCCCCCCCCTCTTCCCCTCCGTCCTCTTCCCGTCTCGTTTTATACCTAATACCAAAAGCGCCGTAAAGCTGCGTCACGGGAAAAAAATACTAATTGACGACACGATCGTAACTTAGCTTAAAGCTTGGCTGCCCTTTCTATACGTGAACATGTACTTTCGTTTAAAAAAAAGAACAAAAATAGGGGTGGGGGTGGTGGGGGGGGGGGGTTAAGAAAAGAAAATAGAAAAACAAACCGCCGCTTAAATTTTGAGAATTAACAGCGGTGGTATTGCCCTGTTTTATTGCATTTTTATTCGTCTATACGTTGGAATGATTTGGTAATGCCTCTGAGCGACGGTGTCGGGGACTGTGAGCTAAATGGAAGGGGATGTACGATACGTGAGGATAAATTCATTTTCGTCCCTTCCTATAAATATCTTATTCCTGCGTAATCTTTTCATCTGTAGTTTTCGGCAATGAAATTCTAATGCCAGTTCATAAATCAAGCAGTCTATTGTTTGAAAAATGAAAAAAGATGTCTCAAATATCTATGCCAATAATGTGGACCAGATGCAGGGGGCTGCTTTCATGTGCTGAGGGTCTGGTTCGCTGTTTCCCCCCGTTATGTATGATAATTCAAGAGAGCCAGGGAGAGAGGGAGGGAGGGAGGGAGGAGAGAGGGGAGGGGGGGGTGGGGGACGGAGAGAAGGGGGGAGAGAGAAGAGAGGGAGAGAGAGGAAGAGAGAGAGGAAGAGAGAGAGAGAGAGAGAGAGAGAGAGAGAGAGAGAGAGAGAGGAGGAGGAGAAGGGGAGAAGGAGAAGGGGAGACAGAGAGGGACAGACAGGGACAGACAGACAGACAGACAGACAGACAGACAGACAGACAGACAGACAGACAGACAGACAGACAGACAGACAAAAATAAGCGTTTAGCGGCACAGTATATACGCAAAGCGAAACGAAGCGGAGCGCACGAGGAGAAGGGGGCAAAAACGAAGGGGACACTAGATAAGAGAGATGTGGGTGTAGGGTGGGGTGGGGTGGGGTGGGGTGGGGGAGGGGGGTGGGCGGTGTACAGAAATGACCCCATCCATTCTCCAGAGTCTTAACGCTCATTCTCTTGTGGAGGTCTGGGAGGGTTTTATGTGGACCAGCATATGGGATTAAGTTCTATCTCCCGGGGATTATTTCCATATCACTGAGCGCGCTTGTTGAGACCAAGGGGAAAAAAGGTCTGATTTATATACCTTTGCTGCACTACGGTATACCGCGGGAATAGCAGATCTACAAGCCCCCACGACGAGTCGCAGCGGGATGCGACGTGAGCTTGTGGATTGGCGGTTCTTGCCACGCGACCGTATGAATCGGGCCAAAAGAGAAGGATAAACTTGTGCAGCGTAGCGAGTGTTACGACAGGTTGCATTACATGGTTCCTTCATATGTCAGCTGTGGATAGCTCACCACACACACACACACACACACACACACACACACACAGAAAGAGAGGAGATACGCTACCTGTTCCTGCCCGAGTCTCGGAAACCTTTGGCGAACGGGTTGCGGTCGATTTTTAGTCTGGTGATCTGAAACCAAAAGAGAGAGAAAGAGTGATCACAATTTAGATTAAAGTTACAGGCATGAAGTGAAACTGAACAAAGCGTTTGATCTCCAAAGATATATGGAACAATGCCATCTACCATCTACCGCATCAAAAGATTTGATTAGACTAAACAATGGTTTAGGTAACTGTAATATAGCAGCGATGCATACTTGCAAATGTCCTCAGCTACGCACTGAAGTAAAGAAACATCACTTCAGTTTGAAAATGTGCTCTTGTCCAAAAATACCACCTGTCATTGGCAATTATGACTAAAAACTAAATGGCATGTTTAGTTTTATTAAGTTGTTTTAAATTACACACTTGAAGCGCTATGAAATTAACATTTATTTGGAATTGTTGATTTTATAGTAGATTCAATATTGAAAACATTTTAAATAAGTTGAAGATAATATATATTGGAAAAAACGTTGAGGCTCTGCCCCGGCTCAATGTGAGATTTAGGTCAACTAAAAAAGTCACACATTCACATTCAATGGACACAAAGTTACACAGAGTGACTTTCATTTCAAAATGGCTTACAGACAGACAGACAGACAGACAGACAGACAGACAGACCTGCTGGTTCTGGTAGGCGGTGACGGTGGTGAAGACGGTCTCGGGGAAGCTAAATGTCTTGACTCCGTCCCCGGTGGGGACAGACTTGGTGGGGGACAGCTCCGTGCTGAAGTCCTTCCTGATCACATGGACACGGGGCTGGTACTTGTGCATGGAGTGGAGGATGATCTGAGAAGACAAGAACAGCATAATTAATGCTTTTTATATGTCTTTTTGATTGATTGATTAATTGATTGATTGATTGATTGATTACCTAGTAACAGTTTGCAGACAAAAGTTCAGGAAAGTACAGTTCAATACAAGGTCTGTTAAACCCAATCGAAGGCAATAAATATATATATATTTTTTCCTTTTTTGTTTTCACTTTAGATTTGGAATAGTTTAGAACATTTTCCAAAAATAAGGACACAATCTTCAGTGTATGGACCTGCGGAGTGTGTGTGTACGTGTGTGCGTGTGTTTTTGCGTAAGTGTATCACAGAGTGAGAGAGAGAGAGAGAAAGAGAGAGAGAGAGAGAGAGATAGAGAAGAGAGTAAATATGTGTGTGTGTGTGGCTGTGCATGAATCCCCGCATGTGCACAAACGAGCGTAACATCCACGCTTGACTGCCAAACTCCCACACACACACGACAGGCAGACCGGATGGAACTCTCCATCTCAGGCCTTTCATTTCCACACACATTCATTCAGTCTGCCTATAACTCCTTAATGACATGAATTAGCTTGTCTGATTTCCTATCAGGGCTATGCGGCTTCAGGCGGAAACCGAGGTCGGCCTGGGATGGCTTTTGCTCACGCGTGCCCGTTTGTGTGTGTGTGTGTGTGTGTGTGTGTGTGTGTGTGTGTGTGTGTGTGTGTGTGTGTCGGAGAGGGGAGGGGAGGGGAGGGGAGGCTTCAGTATTATTTCACAGCGGAGGGCGAAGGCGTCAGACTGTGTCGGTCCTCGCCTTGCCTCGGGCTCTGTGTCTGCTCTTGATTACTGGCGGAGTGAGAAAGCGTCCCCTGAGCCTTGCTAGCGCCATGCTGCATGCACTGCTACAACCGAGAGGCCTAGCGCCATGCTGCACTGCTGCAACCGAGAGGCCTAGCGCCATGCTACACTGCTACGACCGAGAGGCCTAGCGCCATGCTACACTGCTACTACCGAGAGGCCTAGCACCATGCTACACTGCTACAACCAAGAGGCCTAGCGCCATGCTACACTGCTACTACCAAGAGGCCTAGCACCATGCTACACTGCTACAACCAAGAGGCCTAGCGCCATGCTACACTGCTACTACCGAGAGGCCTAGCGCCATGCTACACTGCTATACTACCGAGAGGCCTAGCGCCATGCTACACTGCTATACTACTGAGAGGCCTAGCGCCATGCTACACTGCTATACTACCGAGAGGCCTAGCGCCATGCTACACTGCTATACTACCGAGAGGCCTAGCGCCATGCTACACTGCTATACTACCGAGAGGCCTAGCGCCATGCTACACTGCTATACTACCGAGAGGCCTAGCGCCATGCTACACTGCTACGACCGAGAGGCCTAGCGCCATGCTGCACTGCTATGACTAGAGGCCTAGCACCATGCTACAACCGAGAGGCCTAGCGCCATGCTACACTGCTACGACCGAGAGGCCTAGCGCCATGCTGCACTGCTATGACTAGAGGCCTAGCACCATGCTACAACCGAGAGGCCTAGCGCCATGCTACACTGCTACGACCGAGAGGCCTAGCGCCTTACTGCACTGCTGCAATCGAGAGGCCTAGCGCCATGCTACATGCACTGCTGCAACCGAGAGGCCTAGCGCCATGCTACATGCACTGCTGCAACCGAGAGGCCTAGCGCCATGCTACATGCACTGCTACGACAGATAGCTCTAGAGTAGACCATACATTGGCAATTGGCGGCCCGGGGGCCACATGCGGCCCCCAACTTCACTTAATGCGGCCTCGCAGGTTAATATCCGAACATTAATATATTATTGATTTCAGCTAATTACTAGTATTAAAATGTTACATAACATATAACTACAAATAAATGCATTTGAAATTAAATAAAAAAATTACTTTTCAGGATTCCATATTAAAATAGCAAAACATTATTCAGGATTTCAATTAAAATATAGCAAAAATAGCTGATCTACAAGCTCAAAACGCGTCGCTCTGCGGCACATTTTGCGCTTGTAGATCGGCTATTTTTGTGTGTATCAATGTGGCAATATCAGTGTGGAAATATAGTGGCCCTCTGGTGTGAGTGTGGAAACAGTGGCCCTCTGGAGTGAGTGTGGAAATATAGTGGCCCTCTGGAGTTAGTGTTTAAATATAGTGGCCCTCTGGAGTGAGTGTGTAAATATAGTGGCCCTCTGGAGTGAGTGTGTAAATATAGTGGCCCTCTGGAGTGAGTGTGTAAATATAGTGGCCCTCTGGAGTGAGTGTGTAAATATAGTGGCTCTCTGGAGTGAGTGTGTAAATATAGTGGCTCTCTGGAGTGAGTGTGTAAATATAGTGGCTCTCTGGAGTGAGTGTGGAAATATAGTGGCTCTCTGGAGTGAGTGTGTAAATATAGTGGCTCTCTGGAGTGAGTGTGTAAATATAGTGGCTCTCTGGAGTGAGTGTGTAAATATAGTGGCTCTCTGGAGTGAGTGTGTAAATATAGTGGCTATCTGGAGTGAGTGTGTAAATATAGTGGCTCTCTGGAGTGAGTGTGTAAATATAGTGGCCCTCTGGAGTGAGTGTGTAAATATAGTGGCTCTCTGGAGTGAGTGTGTAAATATAGTGGCCCTCTGAAGTGAGTGTGTAAATATAGTGGCTCTCTGGAGTGAGTGTGTAAATATAGTGGCCCTCTGGAGTGAGTGTGTAAATATAGTGGCCCTCTGGAGTGAGTGTGTAAATATAGTGGCTCTCTGGAGTGAGTGTGTAAATATAGTGGCTCTCTGGAGTGAGTGTGTAAATATAGTGGCTCTCTGGAGTGAGTGTGTAAATATAGTGGCCCTCTGGAGTGAGTGTGTAAATATAGTGGCTCTCTGGAGTGAGTGTGTAAATATAGTGGCCCTCTGGAGTGAGTGTGTAAATATAGTGGCCCTCTGGAGTGAGTGTGTAAATATAGTGGCCCTCTGGAGTGAGTGTGGAAATATAGTGGCCCTCTGGAGTTAGTGTTTAAATATAGTGGCCCTCTGGAGTGAGTGTGTAAATATAGTGGCCCTCTGGAGTGAGTGTGGAAATATAGTGGCCCTCTGGAGTGAGTGTGTAAATATAGTGGCCCTCTGGAGTGAGTGTGTTAATATAGTGGCCCTCTGGAGTGAGTGTGTAAATATAGTGGCCCTCGCCATCGTCAAAGTTGCCCAGCCCTGCTCTAGACAGAGCCCTGCTGCACCGTTATACTTTTACTTGTACTTTTATTGTATTGTATTGAATGTTTTGTATTTGTGCAAGACTGTAAGTAAAGTAAGTAGCCTTGCCGATGCCATGAGGCCCAGAGGGCAGGAGCATATCTGTATATGTAGCGTGAGGCAGCTTGATGTACTGTACCTATACATGTACACCCCCTGGACATGACGCTAGTATGTCGCAGGGACTTACCCACAATCTAACCCTTGATGCAAGACTGTAAGATGAAAGAATAATGAATACGGCCGAGGGACCTATATATATATCGCCCTGGCCCACTATACGACCGAGGGGCCTATATATATATCGCCCTGGCCCACTATACGACCGAGGGGCCTATATATATCGCCCTGGCCCACTATACGACCGAGGGGCCTATATATATATCGCCCTGGCCCACTATACGACCGAGGGGCCTATATATATATCGCCCTGGCCCACTATACGACCGAGGGGCCTATATATATCGCCCTGGCCCACTATACGACCGAGGGGCCTATATATATATCGCCCTGGCCCACTATACGACCGAGGGGCCTATATATCGCCCTGGCCCACTATACGACCGAGGGGCCTATATATCGCCCTGGCCCACTATATGACCGAGGGGGTCGTTTAAACCGGGCTGGGAGGGCAAGTATCAGAGACGGTAAATGTAATATTCCTCCACTTCAATGACGTTCACAAAGACCACGCACATGTGCACAAAGACCAGTTATATAGACGCACACGCACGCACGCACGCACGCACGCACGCACGCACGCACGCACGCACGCACGCACCACTTATCCTCATCACCTTGTCCTCCCCAGTGGCATGGGGACCCCAGACTAGAGGCCCCAACCACGCCTGAGGCAGTGTAAGGTCAGACCACATAATACACTGACACACACACTAACACACACACAGTAACACACACACACACACACACACACAGCACACACATGCGCGCACACACACACAAAATACATACATACACCACATCACATAGCGGCACATCTCATGATCAAAGTCACGCAGACAGCAACCCAGCATGCACTCATGTACAGACACACACGCGCGCACGCACACACGCACATACAGTACACGCACATACACGCACGCACGCACGCACGCACGCACGCACACACGCACGCACGCACACACACACACACGCGCACAGACACACACAGAAATCATCCCTCAAACATCAATGTCTGCAGACACGCCTTGCCCACGACCAAAACATACACAACACACACTCTACTCTACTCCAGACTTAATGAGCCACAAAGTGCAGCCAAGGGATGTCAACCAACAATTGTTCTCTCTCTCTCAAATGCAATTAGGCTAAATATGCAACATTTTCTCTCCAGTGGGTGGCAAGAACGCACTTCCAAACCGCCGCGCAGATTCTCAGGCAATTGTCACCAGCTTAGAAAAAGGAACCGCGCAGTATACTTTTACAACACACACACACATCACATACTTGTCTCTCGGCGAGATGAAACACCCACAATTGAGCTTTTCTTAAACAAAGACTAACAGTTTGGTTTTGTTTCTTTTAACACGGAGGGGAGTCGTATTGTCTTCATTGAGACAGACAGTGAGAAAGCCAAGAGGGGAGACGTCGTAGAGGCCTTTGCGGGGATCTGGGGTGAATACGTTTGTTAGACGATCTATACTGACAGTCCGACATTGTCGGCATTAGTCCGACAACACCGTCGCTCCCGACATGCGCGGCCGGTTACAACTAACCCGTGGCCCGGTTACAACTCACCCATGGCTCCCGACATGTGCGCCAGGTTAAAACTGCCCCGTGGCAGGTTAAAACTAACCCATGGCTTCCTGTGAGGTTATAAGGTTTAGGGTTCGACCGGTGGCCACAAGGTTATACCCAGAGACAGCAACATCACTGAGGAACGTGGGTTTAAATGTCAGATTGTCTGTCTATTTGGAGTTTTCGAAAGTCCACAATGGGATTTTGAGTGAGTGAGTGAGTGAGTGAGTGAGTGAGTGAGTGAGTGAGTGAGTGAGTGAGTGAGTGAGTGGTGCTTCAAAGCGACGAGGTCCTCACACGGGAAGGTGATATATTACAGCGCGACGGATCATTAAACAACACCAACTGAGCAACTGTTAAAAAAACCTTTCGGGCACTCGATTCTAACGGCAGTGTTTTATTAGCCTTTCCCATGGCGCAAAGAGAGAGAGAGAGAGAGAGAGAGAGAGAGAGAGAGAGAGGACAGACAGGAAACCGAGGGAAAAGATGTGTGACAGTTCAGGGCGGCTCTGAACCCTGCAAACTCCTCCGTCTATAATGAAGACGCAGTATGGAGTCCTCGGAGCCTCGGGCACATCAGCCTAGCTAGCCGACCATCAAACAGACCCCACAGCACAGCCGCTAAGATGCCAAGGCAAGCACTCCCTCTGCAATCTATCTCACACAGTTTTACTGTTGCTGCATGCATGGCCTGATGCTCCAAAACAAAAAAAAACACTGATTTTACAACTGCTTTCTTTCCCCTCCACCCTCCCTTTTTTATTTATTTTTGAGTGTGTGTGTGGGGGGTGGTGGGGGGTATTTAATCGTACAAAAAAACTAAAAAACTAAAAAAACATTTGTTTAAAATCAGCTTGTCAACAAGTGGTTTGACCAGTTTGTCTGTGCAATTGAACTGGCGAAGACTATCCTGTTTTAAATTATTGTTACACTTTGTATTTTATTTTTTGTGATATGTGATAATTGGTGAAAACTCTACGAAAATGTCTGCAGAGAGACACCGACACCCCCCTGAGGTGCAGCACCCTGCAGCCAGACCCCCCTGAGGTACAGCACCCTGCAGCCAGACCCCCCTGAGGTGCAGCACCCTGCAGCCAGACCCTGCACTATAGAGACACAGACACCCCCTGAGGTACAGCACCCTGCAGCCAGACCCTGAGGTACAGCACCCTGCAGCCAGACCCTGAGGTACAGCACCCTGAGGTACAGCACCCTGCAGCCAGACCCTGAGGTACAGCACCCTGCAGCCAGACCCCGACACCCCCCTGAGGTACAGCGCCCTGCAGCCAGACCCCGCACACCCCCCTGAGGTACAGCACCCTGCAGCCAGACCCCGCACTATAGAAATGTGCCTTCATTTACATTGAGCGCCTTTGTCACGGTCTCCGTTTCCCGTCCATGTGTTGTCCTGCTCCGACCGTGACATGTACACTACACGGCGTGTGATTCTGGCGAGGCCCACACACACACACACACACACACACACACACACACACACACACACACACACACACACACACACACACACACACACACACACACACACACACACACACAAGTGGAGGAGACGTGCATCATGTCGGGCGGCGATGAACGACTCGGCCTTATAAAGCAACGCCGCATATCTGTGTGGTGAGGCTTCCCACACAGGAAGCTCCAAAAATTAATTTCCTCTCGGCCTCCCGAGGAACAAAAGCCCTAAAAAACAAGAGCAGCGGGAGCCGGAACACGACCTCCCCTTGCTCTTAAAAACAGGCCCTCTCTCTCTCTCTCTCTCTGTGTGTGTGTGTGTGTGTGTGTGTGTGTGTGTGTGTGTGTGTGTGTGTGTGTGTGTGTGTGTGTGTGTGTGTGTGTGTGTGTGTGTGTGTGTGTGTGTGTGTGTGTGTGTGTGTGTGTGTGTGTGTGTGTGTGTGTGTGTGTGTGTGTGTGTGTGTGTGTGCTCACCCACAAACACCCATGCACATGTTATTACATTTGTCAGAAGTGAACTGCGATAGCACCGGCTACGTCCCCGCAAAGCCCCAGTGATCTGCCAAACCCTGCAGAGTCCTCCTCATGGAAACGGCGGGCGGCCATTTTGTCCGGTTATTACAACGATACACGTCCCCATGGGTTTCCAGGACGGCGTCGGGGACGATAAACCTCATCTCCTTCTCTCTAATAATCCCATCGCCTCATGGCAACCCGCGGATCAACCAGCAGGCACTGTGGAGGAATTGATTTGCACCGGCCCGTCTCGCGCTGTTCTCAACGGCATCTCGGGGTGATGCTAATCAAAGCAACGTGCGCGCATGGCCCCCGGCCGGATGGAGCGGCTCTCGTGTCATGAGAAGGACCACCGCCATCTTTGTGCCATCGCCGTCGTCTCGCTTCAACGTCTGGATGGGAAGGGAAGAGGAGAGAGCAGATCCTCTCAGCCCATCTTCACCTTCCATCCATACATCCACATGCAGGTACAACAAAAAGAAAAAGAAAAAAAGGGAATACATTCTTAACCTACTCCATTATACAAACACATAGCAGGTCTACAAGCTTATGGCGCATTACGTCGCAATGACTTGGGGTGCCATCGAGATACTTTTGCTGATTTAAAATTTCTAACAATAAAAATGGAGCACATTTTCACAAATTTGTCCAAAATTGTGACACCAGGTTGCTGTAAATCCAACATATTTGGATAGGCTAAAATCATCCATTGGGTGTTTGTTTTTTACATAGACCATAAGGCCCAGCGGTGGCTCTCCGTAGATAATGCTATGTGTAGCAGGTTCCGGTTTAGCGCTATATAACTCTCTAATCAACAATCAAGAGGGTTTTCTTTTGTCCTTCAAATGTATGTGGGAAGCCTCACACTTTCTATTAGTTATTTCACGCGTGGACTTCATGGATTTCATGTATGGGTGTACACTACAGGACTCCTTGATGCAACTTTACATGTAATGCAGAAAGTGTGACCATAGATATTATTACCATAATGAAATAACTGCTTTTAAATGGGGAACTGTCCTGATTAGAAGTCGTATAGGGTTATGTCTACTACAACCACTGCTGTGGCTATTTAAAGTTCATGTCAGGAGCAGAGTTGTCTTGTGTCTGGGAATATGACGCAACGCAACAGGTGCATGGGTTCAGGTCCCAGACCTCTCCCGTCTAACCCCCGACCCCCAAACCTAAAGCTCATTTGATACTTCACGGCACGACAGCGTCCCCCCCCCCCCCCCCCCCCCCCCCAACAGGCACCGCATGATCGCACCCACAGAACAGTGTTAGGATGATGGACAGCCTGCCTGCCTCAATGACAGAAAATAGTGTCATAGCTCCCTACAGTTTGAAAACAAACATACTGTACATGACAAACACACATACATACAGTACACACAGGCGTACACACACTTGCACACACTCACACACACACACACACACACACACACACACACACACACACACACACACACACACACACACACACACACACACACACACACACACACACACACACACATGTGCACACGCAGGGTGAGAGCAAAGAAAGTGTGCGAGACAGCGAGGGAGAAAAAGGATAGGATCCGTCATTGCTCTCAAGATGAAAGCCTTGATGTTTATTGCTTTCTAATTGACATTTGTATAAAGTGACAGCATGGGATCAGAATGTGTCTCATGAGCCACACGATCATAAACTTTAACTGTGCATATGTACAACTTCCTTTTGAACGGGATGAAAATCTGCTCAATTGAAGTCGTCAGGCTTTTTGCAGCGTATAGTACGCTATCTTAGTATGTAGTATGTAGTATAGTATGTAGTATAGTATGTAGTATAGTACGCTATCTTAGTATGTAGTATGTAGTATAGTATGCAGTATAGTACGCTATCTTAGTATGTAGTATGTAGTATAGTATGTAGTATAGTATGTAGTATAGTACGCTATCTTAGTATGTAGTATGTAGTATAGTATGCAGTATAGTACGCTATCTTAGTATGTAGTATAGTATGTAGTATAGTACGCTATCTTAGTATGTAGTATAGTATGCAGTATAGTACGCTATCTTAGTATGTAGTATAGTATGTAGTATAGTACGCTATCTTAGTATGTAGTATAGTATGTAGTATAGTACGCTATCTTAGTATGTAGTATGTAGTAGAACAGGGATGGGCAACTTTGACAATGGAGAGGGCCACTATATTTCCATACTCACTCCAGCAAAAATAGCTGATCCACAAGCTCAAAACGCGTCGCATTGCGACGCGTTTTGAGCTTGTGGATCAGCTATTTTCGCTATATTCGAATTGGAATCCAAAAAAAGTTATTTTTTTATTTAATTTCAAATGCCTTTAATTATAGTTATGTTAACTTTATGAACTAAGTACAAATACATTGGACATAGAAAAAAGACAATAATTAACTACTTTAGACTGAAGTAATTCACGCGGGTCATGTTTGCATGCAGTTTGGAATTGTAACAGCTGAAATCAGGCCGCTATAGTTGCCCATGTATGTAGTAGACTGTAGAGCTTGGCTACAGGGCCTGATGCACATCACTATATACACAGTCAATCTGTAATCTGTTGCTGTGTGTCTGAGCTCCGTTAAAGCTCAAGGAATAGAGATTAACCTGTGATGTCACAACATACTTTTTATTTGTGTTTTATCTATTCACTGAAGGTCATTAAGGTACACAGAATGAGAGGTCTGCTCTGCCGGAAACATCGCGGAAAAAAAGTTATGGCCATTTTTGTATACCACCACACCATAGACAACCAATATAAGGCAAACATATCCAAATTTCATCATGCTTTAAGTAGCATGTGACATGTCAAACTAGGGAGTTTTCAGGATTCTGAATCCATTCCAAGCATTAGTTTTACACGAAAAACACTCCTTGGGCTAAATTCGGCCATAGCCACTTGCCCAAATGTGCCGACCTCATCACACCTCATCATCACATATGGCCGCCATTGGCCTCCTAAGCCAATGGGAGTGCCTCCTAAGCCCGGAAAGGCCGCAACGGGGAAGTGTTGCGTTAACCCAGACTCTGCAACGCCGCAGTATAACTCTACAGAGGCTAATGTTATGAGCTAACTGGAGCTACAGAACAAAACACAGTGATTGAACCAACTAAAGCACGTCGGAAACGAACGCAAACAACGGCCGCGAGGTTGTCTCAGAGAAACATACACGTTAAAAACAATAGGAAAAAAATAGAAGAAAACAGATGCACAATGGAGAGCGCTTGTTTCACCTGGCAGTTAATGATACGCGTGTCATTCTTGTTTCTACTCTGTGTCTACTCTAGTCTGTGTCTCATAGGAGGGCTGGGGGCAGTTCAGAAATGATGGGGAATCCAAGCTAATAGAAACTGCAGGCTTTCTATTCCTGAAAAGTTGCAATGAGAATATGGAAGCCATCGTTCTCATGATAATACAATATATATATATATTTTGTTTTGAACACCCTTCTTATGAGACACAGACCGAGTAGAAAAATAATTGTGGTATTTTATCATGAACATTTATTATATGAAGGTAGGTTGAAAGGTGGTGTAGTGGTCCTTTAATACAATACAACTACTTTCTCTGCTGTGTATCTTCTGTACATGTATCGCATGAATGTTAGTGCAATTTACCCTCAAATTTAAATCCGTTAGAAACTAGAAACTTTCCACACTCACATCACATGGGAGGACATAAAAGTTAAGATTGGAAATTGTTCTTTTTTTCCCACCCCGATAGCGTGCATGTGTTTTTCAAGAATAGCAACATTGCATTGTAATAAAAGGCAGGAAAAAAAGAAAGAAAACAGACCAGATCGGTTCTTACATGGCCCTGGTCGTCCAACTCGTTGTTGGTGAGCTTGAGCTTGTCGAAGCTGACCACCTGCCTCATCCAGGTGTCTCCTGAGGCCAGGGAGTCGGGGTGGATGTACACCCGGGGTGGGACGGGGGAGTCCGCGTTGCCCGCTACCATCCACTTGGAGCTGTGGTACACGTACCTGCACACACAAACAGATAGAGAGCCCCATTGGAATTAGCATTATGTTATACTTTAGATATTGAAAAATAGCAGATCTACAAGCTCATAGCGCGGCACCGAGTGCCGCGCTACGAGCTTGTAGGTCTGCTATTTTTGAAAAAACGTGAATATGTATAGTGAAAATCTTTGAATATATATTCTTTCAGAGTGAACGTTTTTTTAACTCAAATCTTTGCTTCTGGGGGGAGGTCCCTGGAACAACATATTTTCAGATGGGGGTCGGTGGCCAAGGCAATTACATATCTACATACATAATTACATACAATCTTGGGGTCCTTGACATGAAAATGTTTGAGAACAACTGATAGGGTAGAAACATAGGGTTTTACAGAAAACTGTCAGGATTTAGAAGACATTTGTAGAATCGTTCCCAGGTCTAAATGGGTTAATAGCTCATTGACTACCACTATCTATACCCAGGACTCTATACTAGATTTCCAAATACTGTACTAATACGAAGAGATTTCATGTAGAGAGAATGTTCACTCCACAATAGGGACGATATGTTTCATGTCGTATAAGCAAGATTGATTTGGAAAGTCAAGCAAAAATGAACTGTAAAATTAAACCAAATGGACCCGTACGGGTCCATTTGGTTTCACTTCACGCTCTCAAGAGTTAAATTATTGTTAATCTCTCCTAACGTTACCAACATCAATACAGCGTGGAATTGTGGACAAAACCTTATCCAACAACAAGAAAATATTAACGGCAATAGGCCTAATAGTTGAAAGCTATAGTAATCCGCTGTCATCCCAACAGAACAATACAGATGGATGCAATCATTCAAAACCAAGACTATTAGAAATAACACTATAGGCTTGCAAAGAGTTTATGCGTGTTGTAATCGAATCTGGGCGCGCAAGAAAAGATTCAAATGAAAAAAGAAACGAACAACTCAGCCATATTTACAGAAAACAAGCAGATGCCAATAATACCACCACACCAACAACACACAATAATATCCTTTCCACACAGCTCCACGTTACGACTGGAGCCGCTGAGCTGCATAAAATGTCCCATATGCACACACACACACACACACACACACACACACACACACACACACACACACACACACACACACACACACACACACACACACACACACACACACACACATGCTCAGCTGCATACTTCCAATTAAAAGTCAGTCATAATATTTGATGTGGAGTGTGAGTCTGGGTAACAATGGGGCGTCCCACCCATCTCCCAGAATTCCCCCGCTGACTGAAGGAGGGAAAAAAAACCAAGTGGGACGGAGATAGAGAGAGGAAGACAAATGACACAAAATGAGAAGGAAAGATGGAGAACGAGTCTGAGACACAGAGAGAGAGAGAGAGAGAGAGAGAGAGAGAGAGAGAGAGAGAGAGAGAGTTGGGCTCCCTGCTATAGCCTGAGGCACAGCTGTTTGCCTTTAGTTCTGGCCATGCACGCAGTTGAAAGTGCTTAGCTGCAACGCCTCTGCCAAAGCCATCACTCAGCGGTGAAATGCGGACAAAACTCTCATTTGGCTCTTTTGTTATTGCTTATAGGAAGACTTGCACCACCCTATATGTCTCCCTCTCTCTGAGAGACACATATCACTGTTATTGCTTAGGAAGACTTGCACCACCCTATATGTCTCCCTCTCTCTGAGAGACACATATCACTGTTATTGCTTAGGAAGACT
The DNA here is from genome assembly GCF_951216825.1 of Electrona antarctica. Taxonomy (NCBI): domain Eukaryota; kingdom Metazoa; phylum Chordata; class Actinopteri; order Myctophiformes; family Myctophidae; genus Electrona; species Electrona antarctica. Next base: position 41,399,820 of record NC_136794.1, on the reverse strand, counting down.
TGCACCACCCTATATGTCTCCCTCTCTCTGAGAGACACATATCACTGTTATTGCTTAGGAAGACTTGCACCACCCTATATGTCTCCCTCTCTCTGAGAGACACATATCACTGTTATTGCTTATAGGAAGACTTGCACCACCCTATATGTCTCCCTCTCTCTGAGAGACACATATCACTGTTATTGCTTAGGAAGACTTGCACCACCCTATATGTCTCCCTCTCTCTGAGAGACACATATCACTGTTATTGCTTAGGAAGACTTGCACCACCCTATATGTCTCCCTCTCTCTGAGAGACACATATCACTGTTATTGCTTAGGAAGACTTGCACCACCCTATATGTCTCCCTCTCTCTGAGAGACACATATCACTGTTATTGCTTAGGAAGACTTGCACCACCCTATATGTCTCCCTCTCTCTGAGAGACACATATCACTGTTATTGCTTAGGAAGACTTGCACCACCCTATATGTCTCCCTCTCTCTGAGAGACACATATCACTGTTATTGCTTAGGAAGACTTGCACCACCCTATATGTCTCCCTCTCTCTGAGAGACACATATCGTTGTTATTGATTATAGGAAGACTTGCACCACCCTATATGTCTCCCTCTCTCTGAGAGACACATATCACTGTTATTGCTTAGGAAGACTTGCACCACCCTATATGTCTCCCTCTCTCTGAGAGACACATATCGTTGTTATTGCTTAGGAAGACTTGCACCACCCTATATGTCTCCCTCTCTCTGAGAGACACATATCACTGTTATTGCTTAGGAAGACTTGCACCACCCTATATGTCTCCCTCTCTCTGAGAGACACATATCACTGTTATTGCTTAGGAAGACTTGCACCACCCTATATGTCTCCCTCTCTGAGAGACACATATCGTGGCTGTCGGGAGGAAACCACCTAACTCCAAAATGTTCAATTTTTCAGGAAATTAAGAAAACCTTTGGTGTTGTGACTTTATTGTCAATTACTTCCATGAGAAGGAGAGAGGTGGTGGAGTTTTAGCAGACAGTTTGAGGGTCCAATGGAGTTAAGAGGTTTTGTCCAATGTGTGTTTTACTACTTTCCATTGGTTCAGTATTTTCGAAACAGCACATAGTAAAGGGTGTTCAATAGCACTGATTTATGCAAAAAAAAATCAAAAACCTAAAAAATGGACACACACACACACACACACACACGCACACACACACACACACACACACGCACATGTATGTAGTATTTTGTCACTGTCGGGCAGAATCCTCATAGGTCTAAAACGGTTACATTTCAGGAAATGGGAAAATAAGGACCTGTGTTCCAAAGGTTCCAGTGCAGTTATAATTTAGTCACGAGTTTTTGTTAATATTTTTCATTGCTTAAGTATTTATAAAAGAATAAAATAGTCTGCAATTTGCTGCTCCCAAATGTAGCAAATGCAACAATTGATGTACAGTTTTTTTTATTCTGATATACCAGTGGCTTTCAACCAGTGGTCCGGGGACCACCAGTGGTCCTTAAGGGGGTTCCAGGTGGTCCCCAGCTAAATGATGTTGGTAACCAAATGGACCCTTATAGATCTTTAACTCATGACAGCGTAACATTTTGGTTTCATTTCACGCTCTCAAGAGTTAGATTATTGTTAAACATCTGCATCACTTAATTTACAAGTAGTCTACACAATTAGAGAATGTAAAATAATTGTTATTTTGATCAATGTTTGCCTGTTATCTCTCGGTACCAACATCAACACTGCATGGAAATGTGGACAAAATCTTATCCGACAACAAAATATTTATCAAATGGTGGTCCGTGGCTCAAATGCCAAATAAATAATGGACCTTGATATGGGGGTTGAAAACCACTGACGGTTAGTGTTTTGGTATATACGGTTAGTGTTTTGGTATATACGGTTAGTGTTTTGGTATATACGGTTAGTGTTTTGGTATATACGGTTAGTGTTTTGGTATATACGGTTAGTGTTTTGGTATATACGGTTAGTGTTTTGGTATATACGGTTAGTGTTTTGGTATATACGGTTAGTGTTTTGGTATATACGGTTAGTGTTTTGGTATATACGGTTAGTGTTTTGGTATATACGGTTAGTGTTTTGGTATATACGGTTAGTGTTTTGGTATATACGGTTAGTGTTTTGGTACAGCACCCAGCCTATAGTAGCTTTGGGATCTGTGTTTGTTTTTGGCTGGTTATCAGCTTCTCTCTCAACTAAATATTTATTAAAAAAAACAGACTTTCAACCTGCCATTCCTATTTCTTGGGCACGTAATTCCAGATGCAAATTTGCAAAAAAAAAAAAAAAGTTAAAAGCCAAAATATCACATCTATGTGAGCTTGTAGATCAGCTTGTAGATTCGACGATGTATGCAAGGACTGTACTTTGTTTTTTATTTATTTTTTGTATAGGTATTCATACTTTACTTGAGTATTTCCAATTCCCAGTACTTTTACTTCTACTCCACTACAACTTGTATCCAAATATTCTACTTTTACTCCACTACATTTATTTGAAAACTTTAGTTATTACTAGTTACTTTGTAGATTTTGATTATTATTACAAAACATATAGAGTATGCCACTTCAACCCTTTATACATTTCGGCCATTTGAAAACTTGAAATGGGACCTTCTGCACAATGAGTGCTTTTACTTTTGGTACTCTAAGTACATTTTGATACCAATACTTTTGTAATTTTACTCAAGTAAATGTATTTCTACACTGCAGTATTGATACTTTTACTAAGTAAAGCATGTGAGTACTTTTTCCGTCACTGTAGTTACTGTACAGTACTGCATGCACGCAAACGTATTGGCCAGGACTAGACTGAGCTGTGTACATTACTCTTGCCTTCATGTTTCTGTTTGTAATTGTATCTTTCTTTTCTGATTTGCGTTATGTCAAATGTGTGTGTATATATATATATATGTGTCACGTACAAGGCCGCATTTCAGTGCATTTCAGTGCAAACTGACAATAAAGTACTACATCATATCAAACACTGTACACAGTGAAACAATAGCACAGCGTGGTGCAACAACGTAGCCTCAAATTAGCTTGTTTTTCTGTAGAATGAGCTGCTATAATTTGTGTTGAAGGAATGCATATTAATTATTATGTCCCGAGTGGTTCTTTGTTTAGAAAAAGAAAGGCAAAAAAAAGGTGCAACTTGGTGCTTAATTTAACTCTGAGAACAAAATAGTTCTCATGCAGGGTGGAACCAAATGTACACGTTCTATTTGTAATACTATCATTTAAATGCTAACTTAACACTCGATACTTTTACAGTGCACTTTTATTTAAACTTCAACATGTAGGCTAGACCTGACCTTTGACCTGAACACGGAGGCACGCACGCACGCACGCACGCACGCACGCACGCAGGCAGGCACACACACACACACACACACACACACACACACACACACACACACACACACACACACACACACACACACACACACACACACACACACACACACACACACACACACACACACACACACACACACGAGGAGGTGCTAGGCGTTTCAGTAATTTCCTGTTTAGGCTTATGCTCGGCGTAGCGGGGAAAGTGTTAAAGAAGAAGGGGAAACCTTAGCCCCTCCAACCGGACTGGGAATCTGATTAGTTCCCTTTCATCTTCCATAAATCTGACATCTGGCTCCGGCACAATCAATAAAGATCGGACTTTATGTGACATGCGTTTCTGCATGGGGGGGGGGGGGGGGGGGATGGGGGAGTTTGTGTTGACGAGATCCCTTTACGCATAGTTTTGAATGTACGTGCGTGTGTGTGTGCGTGTGTGTGTACACACAGTGGATAAAGGATGGTAAATAGCATTAATTCATGAAATATAGACATACAAGGTTTCTTCCCAGCGACTGTAGGCTAGCAGCCTAGCACACAAACCCTCATTGTGACACAAACATTACATACTACTATACTACATGCACGCAAGCACACAGAGCGAAACAATAGCACAGCGAGGGGCAACGAGATGGTCTCAAATTTGTTTTTCTGCAGATTGAGATGCTGTAATTTGTATGAAGGACACGCACACACACACACACACACGCACACGCACACGCACACGCACACACACATAGACTTTGTGGCTGTGTGTCCACCAAAGTGTTCCCGAATTCCCAGGCTGAAAACGCAAGGCGCTCCGCTCACATAAAAAAGGCTTACAAAAAACGCCCCTAATTTGAAAATAGTTATAAGCTCTCAGCGAGCAGATAAAAAACGGCACACAGGAAAGCACAGAGAGCAGCTGCGTTGTCACACCGACAGCGCTGGCGTTCCCTAAGACTCTGCTGTGCTCCATGGAGGTGGTGGCTGCGTGGCAGTGCGGCCACGGCACTGACGTGTGCGGCGCATATTGTGAACAGAAATAGAGAGGCATACACATACAGAGACGTACGTGCACGCACGTGCATGCGCATGCATGCACGTACGTGCACGTACACGCACGCACACGCACACACTTGCCAAACCCAGGTTGTATATTGGGTTACCTTACTGACAGAGTAAATATCACTATTAGGTTACCATAGAGAGTTGACTGGTGTGTGTGTGTGTGTGTGTGTTCTGGGTTTGGATTAAGACTGCGTGCGTGCGTGCGTGCGTGCGTGCGTGCGTGCGCGCGTGCGTGCGTGCGTGCGTGCGTGCGTGCGTGCGTGCGTGCGTGCGTGCGTGCGTGCGTGCGACTGCGTGTGCCTGCGCTTGGGTGTGACTGCGCATGTGTAAGTTCTGGCTCCAGATCGCATGTGCACGCTGGTGTGTCTGCGTCCTCACTCACTCAGCCACATACACGTGCATGCCCCCCCCCTCCCTGAAACGACAGCATGAATGTGTGCGTGCGGTATATCCCAACACATCTATTTTGACACAGCACTAGAAGCAATGAGGTGTACAGTACTGGAGGCCTCCGCCAGTGCTGGGCTCTGCACTTTCACTCTGCGACTCCAAGGCCCGGGCGCTAAGCGAGTGTCCACATGAAAGGCCCCAGAAATATATGGGCATTTAACGAGGCCGGTACCAATGAGACGTTCCTAAAGACAGGGGGCACGGAGCCTAAGTAAAGCAACCAAACTCCAATAAAGGCCACGTTTCCAGACCCCCAGAAAACTCCTCCACGGATCGTCAGCCATCCCAGTGACAGCTTCCAGCTCCGTTAGAAAAGAGCCCTGCGGTGAGATTCGCCCGCCGCCGCAGCCAGGAAGAAAATCCTATTTAATTTTACAAGATCTTTCGGCTTCTAAAGATCCTATACAGCCATGATATTTTGGTTCACTGGAACCATTCTCCAAAGTGCACGCGTGTTTGTGTGTGTAAGACTAGAAAGGGAAGAGTGCAGAGCTGTGGCGATAGAGAGAGAGAGAGAGAGAGAGAGAGAGAGAGAGAGAGAGAGAGAGAGAGAGAGAGGGAGGGAGGGAGACGGTCTTGGACGGTGGCAGACCGTGTAACGCCCTAACCCGTCCGTACAGTCGGTGGAAAAGTCCTGTATAAATAAACATCCGTATGAAATGAAGAATGCGTGAAGCTGCGATTGGAGCTACAGAAACACATGTGTACCCGTCCCGCGCACATCGCTTCAGATTGCCGCCCGGATGACCACGTTTTGTTTTCAACCACAGAGACGGGAACGCGTCACGTGGCCTCGAATCAAACCGTGCTCACTGTAAACATGCCTGATTTGTTTCCACAACTCTCCACCGAGCAGCTCACAGCAACTTGTTTCTAAAAGGTATGCATTTTGACATTCTGTCAGGACGGCCCAGTTATAAACCAGTGGACTCCGTTACACGTTGACAACATTAGATCTTCTTATAGTAGAACAGTATGAATGTATAACTCTGGCTTCATTTAATTTAACTCTGACTGAGTGTTCAAATGGAACCAGATAGACCCACACATAAGGGTCCATTTGGTTCCATTCGTACGCTCTCGGAATTTCAAGTGGACACATTAACTCTATGAGG